>NC_044906.1:24110723-24410723 GCF_001633185.2 Quercus lobata | reverse complement strand
TCACATCTCAATACATGTCCTGGTTCATCTACCCAATCGAAGAATCAAAATCTGCAACTTTGTGTAAATTCTGTAAATAGGTTTCTTTCCAAAAAGTGGATGCCATGGCATCACAGACTAAAACACCCTAGTGATAAATTTCTTGCTCTAGTAGTTCCTTTTCTTTAAAATCATGTACTGCAAACAACTTTGATGTGCATTGTAGACACTAACTTTGCTAAATCTGTTTTTTCAGTCTTCTAAACCTTTAGAATTAGTCCACACTGATGTATGTGGTCCAGCTCCAATACATTTGTCAATAGTTTTAAATACTATCTTGTACTTGTTGATAATTTCACCAAGTTTACTTGAATTTTCTTGTTGAAATTGAAATCTGATTTCCTATTTACTTCCAAACATTTTACAGGCACCATTGAAAATCTTCTTGATCATATAATCAAAATTCTTAGATCTGAATTGTGGGGGTGAATTCACTTCTAATGCCTTTAATGAATTTTTCTCTAATCATTGTATTACTCACCAATTATCTTGCCCTCACAAACCCCAATGAAATGGAGTGGCTGAAAGGAAACATAAGCATCTTGTTGTGTGTGCTTTGACCATGCTTTCTCACTCAAAATTACCTACCACTTATTGTTCATATGCTATTTCTACTGTTGTGCATCTCATAAACAGACTACCCACTCCTTTACTCCATAATCTTTTACCTTGGGAGCTCCTCTTTAAGGCCAAACCAGATTTATTACACTTGAAAGTTTTTAGGTGTACTTGTTTTCCTCTTCTTAAGCCTTATAATACCCAAAAATTTCAATCTCACACTTCTCCTTGTGTATTTTTAGGTTACCCTCCCTAATCAAAAGGTTACAGATGTCTTGAACCTCACTCTCACAGAATTTATGTTACCAGGCATGTTTTGTTTAATCAACATGATTTTTCTGCATTAACACAAGTTTCAACCTCACAATCTAGTGCTCCTCCCTCAAATTCTCCCTCACCTACTCTTTGGCTTACCTTTTTATTGCACTCTTGTTCTCAATCAATTCTTCAGCCCTTTACTCATTCTAATTCCACTGCACAATCCTCTTCTACTCTACCTGTACTGAAACCTTCACCTTTACCTTCAGTTCCACTAGTTTCTGCAGAAACTAGTTCCCGGCATGCCTATCCTTCTCCACCAGCCACTTCTACACCAGATATTTCCCAAGCAGAACCTTCTCATACTACATCCTTATCTGGTACAAACAAACAACCTACGGTAACTTGATTACTATACCACATAACCTACCTCATATAAAATTGCAGCCCAATTCCCACACTGTTTTTTTGCACCTATGAATGAAGAATATGATGCCCTTATGACATGGCCTAAGCGATTATCTTCTTGCATTCACGCGTTTTAGCATATATTCGCATAAAATTTTTTTGAACTTTCTTAATATGGGGGATTGATAAAGAAAATAGAATTGATAAAATTTGACATATGATCAAATTAACTGGCCATTAAAGAGATCCTCATATCAATTTGCAGTTCTAATCATAAGACCTTATAGCTTCAAACAGCTTGGGAAACAAACATAAATACACAAAATAGATTTAGTGCAATGCTTCATCCTCTAGAACATCTTTTAGTCTCTTGCAACTTCAATAAGGCTTCTCCATAGTAAAACGTTCTTTTGATGAATCAGCAGCAAAGATAGTCCAACTCTCACCATAGAAGCCACACACTCTTCAACTCTGAAAGCAATGTTGTTTTTGTTCTTGCTGCTGCTATCTTCACCAGAAGAATAATTAGTACTGCTGCTTTGTGAAAAAGATTCATTATCCTTGAAAAGCCTTGGATCAGCAATATCCAAGATTTTACTCTCATGCACTTCGGAGATGAACTTGTTTATGCTTAAACCTTCCTGGAAAATCCCATCTGTGGGCTTCTTGGCAATGATTATCTCAAGCAGCAGTATCCCAAAACTATAGACATCCCCACAGGCTGAAGCCTATCCACCCAAGCCATACTTGATAACAGTATTTCAGGATAATAGGATCAAGTATTTCCAACCAGAAATGATAAAAGCTTGAGGAAATAATGTAGAAACATAGGGTGTTAATTTTAAAATTTTTTTAACTAATTTGTTCTTTGGGGTCGAATTTAGCAAGTGAGGCAGAGTAGAACATTGTTTGAACTGTGAATGTAATCACTAAATCTTTTTAAGTTTCATAAAGTAAGATCCACAACATACCTGGAGCAATATAACCAATTGAGCCTTTTAGTCCAATTGTGCTACTCCCATTCTGTGATGAATCATGGGAGAGAAACCTTGCTAACCCAAAATCTCCTACATGAGCAGTCATATCTTCATCTAAAAGCACATTTCCAGGTTTCAAGTCGCAATGGACTACAGGTGGGTCAAAATCATGATGTAGGTGATCTAATGCAGAAGCTACATCAATGGCAATATTTAGTCTCTGGGTCAAGGTCAGTGTTGATCCACACTCAACGTCCTCTGGGTACAACCACTTATCCAGGTTACCAATAGACATGAATTCCATAGCTAAAGCCTTGAATTCAGCTCCTGTGTGATCAATGCTGGAGCAAGAAGTGAAGACCTTAACAAGGTTCTGATGCTGGATGTTTCTGAGAGCTTCACATTCTGCATCAAAACTCTTGGAAGCTTTGCTTTGTGTCAAGTCAAGAACCTTCACTGCAACTGTGGTGTGGATTCCACTTTCACCAGTACTGAAAACAGCTCTATAAACAGACCCAAAAGCTCCCCTCCTTATCAAATTTGTTGTGAGAAACCCGTTTGTTGCAAGCTGGATTTCGGAGTAAGATAGCCTTGGCGGTAAACCCTTCAGTTCAGATGATGAACTTTCATTGTTTATTGTCTTTCTCTTCTTTTTGGTGATCACTGCACATACTAAACACAATGCACACACAAGCACAATGAAAGAAGAGGTTTGAATAATGACTTTGAGCACTAAATCTGAATTCGTTTTTGTTTTTGTCACACAAGTAGTGACTCTAAGCTTTCTGCAGTCTCATGGTCAAATACGCAGAGCTGATTGTTTCCCTGGAGAGAATCCCAGCTGATGTTGGCAAAGACACCATTTTTCGGTACTTCCTTCCAAGCTATTGAAAGACAAATTTAACATCTGCAAAGCATTATGGTTCTCCAATTCTGTTGGGATTTGGCCAGAGAGATTGTTGGAAGAAAGATTCAAGCTCTCCAGTGCTGCTAGATTTTCCAGTGACTTTGGTATCGAGCCAGTTATCCTGTTTCTTGCAATGTTAAGACGTTGCAAAATTGAGTATCTCTTGGTTATTGCGGGAATATTTCCAGATAGCTCGTTTCCAGAAATGTCCATGATTTCAAGCTGTCTCAAATGGCCAAATTCGTTGGGCAGAAAACCACTTAAACTGTTATTTGCCAACAGCAAAAATTTTAGCTGGGGAAGCTCAAAAATTTGCTTTGGAATGCTGCCATTGAGGGCTGTCCTTGCTAGAACAAGCATCTCTAATTGCTGGCATGTTGCTTTACTCATGGGAATTCTACCAGATAACCGGTTGTTTGCCATGTCTAGCTCATGTAGCCACATAAGATTGCTAAATATATCCGGAATTTCTCCAGAGAACAAGTTGTCAATAACCATAAGTCTTTCTCATTTCTGAAGTTTTCCAATGGAGTTTGGTATTTTGCCTTTGAAAAAAAAAGTTCTCAATTGGTAAGGACACAAGGTTTTGGTACATTTCCAATCTTTAAGGGAAGCTACCGGTCAAGAAATTATCATGAACACAAAAATGTTGGAGATTGACCGAGAGATTTGCGACAGAAGGGGGAAGTCCACCAGCTAATTGGTTAGAATTCAGAAGGATTTTCCTTAGCAGGTTACAGTTTGTAAGGGAAGCAAATACTTGGAAATTCAGTTTTGTTGTAGAAGATAAACTGTTTGCACCAAGGAGTAACTGGACAAGATGTTTCAAGTTACCAAGTAAAGGAATATGCCCAGTGAAATTATTTGAAGAGTGATCAAGGTGTTCAATATATGAAGCATTGGATAAAGAACTTGGTATTGGTATTTCCATATGATTGCTTGCCAAGCAGAGTTCCCTTATTTTGGGAAGGGTAAGGCCTATATTGGAGGGAAGCTTTCCAACTAGCCTGTTTAGTGTGAGAGATAAGAACTTCAGGGAGGAAATGTTGAAAATTGAAAAGGGAATCTCACCACTTAATTGATTCTCCGAGAGTTGAAGAGTGACAAGATTATTGAGACGACCCAACTCATTTGGAATTTCGCCAGATATCTGAGTTCTTGCTATGTTGAGAATGGTAAGAGTGGAGAGATTGCCAAAAGTAGAGGGAATTACACCAGTACGATTGTTCATGGACACGTCAAGAAATTTCAGTCCATGAAGTCTGTCTAGTTCACGAGGAAGATGACCAGTAAGTCTGTTGTTCTGGAACATTATACTTTCAAGCCTACGACAATGAGATAGACTGTTAGGTGCCATTAATTATGTTCCCCACAAGAATTATATGCTGAAGGCTAGTAAGATGGCCAAGCTCGGAAGGAATTTGACCAAAAAAGGAGTTGTTTGAAAGGTCTAGAGCTATGAGGGAAGTGAGGTTGGAGAGCTGAGGAGGAATAATACCAGAGTCCCAGACTGCTAAGGTGCAGTGATTGAACTTTTGTTGTATTGCTGGTGCAGTTGACCAATGTCAATCAGGAGAATAACTTATATTCCACCCAGACAGAGCATTTTGGGGATCAGCTACAAAGGATTTGAAAGATAAGAGTACTTTGTTTCAGGGCCAGAGTCAGTACCCCCTACCTTTCTCGCTCTATAGCAAGCGAAAATTTGAAAAAAGAGGATGAGAAGCATTAAGGAGAAATGAAAATGCCTCAATTTTTTTTCATATATGTGTTAATTGTAGAATGCAGCAAATGAAGTGTGCTGTAACTCCCAGTTCTAATGGTTTGAGAGATTATCATTGGTGATTGGACTATGGCTTTTTCCTCCTAATTGTACTGAACTTGAATTTGAAAAGATCAACCTACGTGCATTTCACTGCAGAAAGTTGATGGCACAATTCTTGACAGAGGTTTTGTAGAAACAACCAAGTCATCATAAGTTTCCTTGACGCTGCATATCAAATTGATATTATCAATGAAGATATAGACAGATATAGACAGATTAGAATGGCACCAGGAAGACCATTCTTGATTAACGTGCATGTAAAATTCGAATATGGATGCGATAGATATGAATCTATCACAGCACCATGATAATTATTTTTTGTGTAAGAAAAATTTGATTCTTTTTTGTTTTTTACCATACTTTGAGAGCAAATTTTTTTACCAGTTAAGTTAATTGGATTCATATTGTGTGTTGGAATTATATATTCATAAATAGGAAGAAATTTATTATATGCAGTGGTTAATTTTTTTTAATTTTTGTTCAAATTTTTTTAATTAAAAAAATTGAAAAATATTTTCCAGTTTTTTTTTTTCCTAAAAATTTTAACAAAAAATTGACGTAAAGGCCATAATTGAATGAATAAGAAACTTAAAGAATTAAAATGAACAAAAACAAAACTAAATGAAGGAAATAAAATTTGAAGAAACTTAAAATGTTAGTTTTATATTTTAGTCATTTTCTTTTGATTGAAATGGTGACACTTGACTTTCAAGTCACTATTTCACTTCAACAAGTCACAATTTCAGTTGGGAAAAAAAAAAAAATCTGTGTGCATGTTGACTGTAATAGGGCAGTGCAAAGTAATAAACGCTGCCCTTCCTTTTTTGTCGAAGAATAAAGTACGACTTTAACGTGAAGCCTAAAAGCTTTGGAGCGCGTAGAGTGGGGATTGTGATGAGTGAAAGGTTTGATTAGGTCATGACAAAAAAATTGACACTAAAAAGCACGGCTTAAAGTAAGAGGAATTTAGTAAAGCTCTAAAACCAGTTATATAATATCAAAATAAAAACAACAGCTAAAATTGAAAATATCTTAACATTAAAAGTATTTATAAAAAAAATATATATATTTATTCACTGTATGTTCAAAGATACTTGACCATGCAATTTTACAACTTCTCACGTGGAATGTGAGATAGGTGATTAGTACTCTTTATGCAAAAAATAGCTTTTAATTTTTTCCATATCTAAAAATTATCTCTCACGTACTCAATTTCAGAGACTAAAACAGACTTATTATTTCAATGTTGGTTTACTTCTATAGGAGTACATAATTTGTTAAATCTCACGTAAGATTTAGATATTGCCTCTACTCACATCTAGTTTCGGCGGAGCCATGTTGGGGCCAAGGGGGCCATGGCCCCCCTAGCTTTTCAAATTTTTCATTAATAGTGGTAATAAAATCTTAATTAGTCTTTGAAATTATTTGTTCCCCCCTCCTAAAATTTTGACAAAATTTTCAATACAAAATAATCCTATCCAAGTTCAATTTGATCTCTCTAAAGATGTGAACCTAAGTAAAAAAACATCGTTTTCTTAGAATGAGATTTTGAAATTTTACTACTTAGCTTGGCCCCTTAGATAAAATTATTGGCTCCGTCATTGAGGCTTGATTACATTATGACCAAGTCCACAAGAAACGGTAGCATAGTGAACAGAATTCTTATCAAAGCCATGTAGCCAAAAATGCCCACGAGGTTTGATAAATTTTAGAAGATACAGCCAAGTCATCATAAGTTTTCAACACGCTGCTAGATTATGCAGCTTGATCAATGAAGACAAACAGCTAGCTGTAGCTTCTTTCTGATTTAGCTTGGAAGACCATTCTTTATATTATATATACATTATTGCATGAAGACTTCTCTGTACTATAGGCCCGGCCCGTTTGGATTGAAGAGGGAGGGAAGGACAATGGAAATCAGTAGATTAAAGTTTGTTGGAAACCGAATGAAACTCTACAAATGGATTAATTCATATGGCAATAAAATTTTGAAATGACATGATACCTTAAGATTTTAAATCACAAGATACATATCCAAGCAGATTAATTCAGACTGGGTTGATGTATGATTCTATATAAATAAATATTAATATATATATATATATATATACATATAGTCTCACACAAACAAAATACACTCACAATCAAGGTTTAAATATTCCCTATTGTCAATGGATCGAAAATTATTTTACAATTTGGAAAGAAATAATGATAAATAATTTTAAAAAATAATACCTTGCTTCAAATATAATACCTTCACATCAAATTTTGAATTGAAAAAAAAAAAAAAAAAAAAAAAAAAAGGAAGTGTGTGCACCCTCTTGGTGTTGGTGGCCAAATTGGCAGGAGGATCTCTCTCTGTGAACAATATCTTCACTCTTCACTATTTAAACTTAGAGGACTCAATTAAACTTAGAGGTCTGGAACAGACCAATTAAATCTTTTGCAATAACAAATCATTTGTTGACATCTACATTGACATTGTCACTTTTTTTCATTGTGGTACCACTAAACTTCTCAATCAAAAGTTGATTGTAGGTTTTAGATGATCTTGCTGATATGTTTAAGTTAACCATTATCGTATCAAACAGTGTTTTAACATGTCTTCAAATATATTTTTAATGTCAAGTTTATTTATCTATATAAGCAAAATATCTCCAATATCATCTTCATAATATTTTTCATACTTTCCTTTTTTTGCAACATTAACTTTTTAAGTAGTGGAGTTGGAAGGGAAATTATTGTGTATTCTCAGAGTATTATAAATGCGTTCTCCCTCCTCTCATATGAATGGTAAGTCCTACTAATTAAATGTATGGTGGGATTTAAAAAAATAAAAAATAAAAACTAAGGAGTAAATTCAAGAAACTAGAGATATGTGTAAATACTAAATACAATAATTGTAGAGATGTTGATGCATTAAGTTGTGTAGTGTATCATGTTGATGCATTAAATTGTGTAGTGTATCAACTTAGCACATAAATTTTCCCTCAAAAAAAATTTAGCACATAAATATTCAAAACTTACAAAACTAATTGCTATTAAGTTTTGTTGAGGACCAAAATTTCACAAGAAAGCTCATTTCATGAAAAGTAAAGAAAGACCATGGGTGTTAACAAAAGAAGGTCCAATTCATGAAGCTAAGAATCAACACCAAGGCCCTATGTATGTTCAGATTTCCAACAAAAATGCCATTAAAAATCCAGCAAAATCAAGTGAAAGAACTGGGCTGGGATACCCAGAGGCTGTCAAAGACTCGGGATCCTCGGGACGTGTAGCACAGCTAAAGTGGGATTGAGATAGCTCAAAAGGAGTACCACGAAATACAAGAAACGAAAAACAGATATGTCCTTCTCAAGAACCCAAGGGTGCAACAAAGAACCAGAAAACTTGGAGAGTGACAATTCATAAACAAAAGGCTGGTACCTCGGGAAACCAAGAATGAAGAACTATAAGGGGAAGTGGCTAGGAAAATCTTCAACCCAGTAGGAATGGATTCCGCTCACTTAGGAAAAATGACAGCAAGAAGGACAGCCAAAAAGCTGAGTCTAAAAGGTAAAAAGCCTTGAAAAAAGAAAGGGTGAAGGTTAGCTCTCCAAGGACACCCCGGAATGGAAAGCCAGCAAGTGGCTTTTAAGAAAACAGGACTAAAAGAGGAAAACTATGATAAACAGAAAAAGAATCAGCTGTCAGAATGGCTGGCATAACAGAGGCTCTGGTACCCAAGGAGCTAAAGGGGGGGAATCAATGGTACCTTGAACCCTAAAATGACACTATAAAAGAGAAAGGCAACCAACATTGAAAGGGGATTCAAATATAGGGAATCAGAATAAGAATCGTTGAGAAAACTCTGTCAAAAACTCAAAGAAAGTAGAAAATAGCGCCTATATCCTAGGACAGCCACTATAGAACTTACTTGGATTTAAAGGGATTCAAACTTTGCAAGTCTTAGAGGCTTGGATATCCATCTAAGTTTGTAATTTTTGAGCTTATTTGGGCCTTGTAACACATCTTAGTGAGCACATTGTAATTCACAATTAAGAAAAATAATGAAATATCTCATATTGATTTGAGGATTTCTAACAATTATTTCACGTATTTCTTTATTACATTGTCTTCCTTTACTGTTTCTTGCTGCTTAATACATATATTCTTACTTGCTAGTTTTCCTTTTACTTAGCCAAGAGATGAGTCTTTTTACCAGGGTCCTCACTTCAACTTGGGCGTTGGATACACTTAGCCTCTAAAGAAACATATACCAAAACATACACATATCAGATATCACTCTCTCCCACAAAAATCCTTCTCACCTAATTATCTTGGAAGGCAATGCCCAAGCAAAGCCACTTGGACTTGAGTTCCAAATCCCACAAGTCTTGTGCAAAAGCACTAAGTCTATGAGAATTGGGGCCAGGATCCTCGTGGCTGAATCATTTTCATGAAATTCATTTACATATATGTATATGCATTAAAATGTATATCCTAATCTAAGAAACTAACAATTATTTGAAAATATGTGTATTATATAGTGTGTTCTTATGTAGGACCTATAGAGGTAAGGGAAAGGACAAAACTTCATTGCATAATAAGCATGGAGAAAGATCGTGTAGTTTAGAGAATCAACATTCTGGGTTCTTAAAGACCTAGTACCCTTGGGAACCACGACAGTACGTCCGGGGTACCAAGTGAAGGAACTTTTTTTAAATGTTTACACAATAAAAGATAAGCCTCAAATACTCTATTTCAATCTATTTCTCATTGTGAATATTATGAATTATTATTTTACTCTTTTCGTAAGAGTAAAGGGTCATTTTATGATACTAAAACACTTATAATGATATTTTATTCCTTAGGAGGAATCGCATTTTGCCTTGAGGAGCTTTATGTGACTTGTGCATAACTTGGTTCGAAATCAGCCCCCATTTAGCTACGGTAAACCAAGCCCAGTCCACCAAAACAACAAATAAATGGCCCAGGATTCTTGTTTCTACTTGGGCCTGTGTGCTAAGAAAAAAAGTACCCACACAAGTTTCTATTAGGAGCAAAAAAATAAAATAAAATAATATAAAAAACCCAAAATTGCTATTATGTTTTTTTGTTGCTATCTAGTTTCCAAATTGTGACAACAAAGGCATATATCAAGAAGCACATTCTTTTCTCTCTTTCTTTTATTCTTTCGACTACCTTCCTTCAAGCTAGTCACTTCATGTTGGACAGCCTCCATAAGTAGACTGTGTTCCTCAAGAGCCACTAGAACTGGCAAATCACCAATTCCATGAGCCATGGCTAGCATGAGCTCCCTAATAAGAGACTCAAATTCCATTCGATCAATCAACCCTTTTTCATCCTTATCAAACCTCTTCAAAATTACTTCATAGAGATTATTGATCTCTTCCTCTTGGTTCGTATTGTTTTCCAATGACAAAAGCTTATTAAATATTAAGATCCCCATAAAGCAATTCTCTTGAAAGCATACCATTACCATCAATATCTAGCATCTCAAAACATTCATTGATGCAATTGTTGAACTTCTTTGTGTCTTGGATGAATCCCATTACCATGGAGCTATTAACCATAGCCACACTCATTTTGAAAGAAGAAAATTGGACTCAATGGCTGTAACTTGTAATCTATTATTGATGAATAAAAAAGCGATGTCAATGATGTCATAGGTGTATTGTCCTTTGAACATCAATCTGTCATGAGGATGAGCCATTCTCTTGCCCAAAATTTCTAGCTCCCTAATATTAGGAAGGTACTATTTGTTCTAAAAAAAAAAATTTCTCCTCAGACATAACTAACCAAGTTTGGACATGACCAAATTTGTCTTGTAACTATAAACTAGAGGACCTAATTTGGGCTGGTTGGAGGGTGGCTTGTTGTTGAAATAGTTAGTCAATACCTCAAGCATTTGCAGGCTCTTATCTGGCCTAACGAAATTTTTGTAAGATCTAATTTAGTAGCCACACTAAATATGATATTTGGAAATTTAAAATTAAAATTAATTAATTAATTTTAATCCCCTTAATTCATACACAACATTATAAATTACGGATTAGGAAAACAAAACATAACCCAAAATGTTTCTATTAGAAACACCAAGAAATGTCAATTGAGCCATAAGACTTTCCAATCCCCTAAACCCAGACTATTTGTTGATGCCCACTTTGGCAAGGAGGCCCAATAACAGGAAGAAGCCCAACAATATGGGAGAAAAAGAGTTAGTAAATTAAGAAGAAAAACCATTAAGCCTAAATGGCGGGAATAATGGATCATAGGTCTAAGAAATAGCAAAAGGGTCTCGAAGAAAGTAAGCGGGCCCAAAAGAGTCCAGAGAAAGAAGTAGTAAACCCATAGGCATTATGAGAAATAGAAAGCAAGCAAGAATGGGCCAAAGAAACCCAAAGTAATGAATTCAGTAAGTAAGGGGTTGGTGGACAAGCCCATAAACCCCAAAAGTAAAGGATATGGTAATTTGGGTCAAGAAAGCCCAAAAGACTTAGCAAAAGCCCAAGGGAATGAAGAATTGGAATGGGCCTAGGATGCCCAGGGAAATGAAACGGGTCAAGGATGCCCAAAAGAATGAAATAGGCCAAGGAAGCCCAAAACAGTGTGAATACAAGCCCAATGGTAATATTGGGCCACTGGAATTAAGTGAAGGGAAAACATACAGCATGCCCAAAAGAGGCCCAGCAAGCACGAGTCAAATAATAGCATAACAGGAATAACAGAATGGCATGGCAGAAGTGTCAACTTCGTCGTAAAAAGGGTAAGGGATGGATTAGAGAAGGAAAAGCCCACAATCAAGCAAGGCCCAACCTAGGAAGGAAGTAAGACATAAAGAATGAAAGCTCAAAGACTCATTCACGCCATAATAGGTCAAGAACGAGTAGCAGAATGTGCAAACGAGCCTTCAGGTCATGGCAAATGCATGAGCAACAGACAAGCCATGGACACACATGGGAGTGGAGCACTCACAAAACTTAGGCACTACCAACTTGTACCCAGCCAATACAAGATTAGTGGGCCATGGGTCAGAGGTAAGAAAGGGTATGGTCTGGCGGTGAGGAGAAGGAAAGAGCTTATTCTAGGGTTCCCGTTCAAACTCCTTTGGGGGAAATTTTTGCTAGGATGACATACCACCCAAAAAAAGGAAAGACGAGTTGGAATCACTAGGTGCATGCCATGAGGGATAGTGAGAGAGAATGCCTACTTTTATCCGAATAGGAATGCCACAGTGAGCAAGCAAACTAAATAAGACTCTTTGTCTGTGAATGGGATGTGGCACGACCACCACAGGTAAGTGGTGGTGGCTAGGCAACTGACAGACTAGTGGGTGGTCTGAGAAGGACACCCACACCAAGACAAAAGCGGTTAAGGGGTAAAATAGTAAAAATCCAGTCACGACAGGCAGTATAAAAGGGGTCTCAACCGTGCACAGTAAAAAAGAACATAACAACACCACGGAGAACAACGAAAGAAGAGAGTAAAAAATAGAGCAGGAAAGTTAGAAAGAAAAAAGAAATAGAAAGAAAAACAGAAAGTAGGCAAGAGTGTGATAGTAGACATGCACCAATAGGCTAATCCCTTTTCTCCCTCTAAAAGCCTACCCTCTAGTAAGGATTAAGGAATTTAAGGATAAGCCATTTAGGCCCATTTTTTGAAAGTGGGTAATTTTCGTGGCAAGATCTCCCTATGAGGTTGCCCACATTAAAGAGTGATTCCCTTCCTGAACTTAACTCCACAAAGAAATCAAGCATGGCAGACTAATCATTCTTCCTCCGTTTTACTAATCAAGCATTACTGTGATTTCCTTTGTTTCTTATTGTTATCATCTTATTTATATTGCATTTATATTGTTGTATTACTTCCTCCTTTATTAAAGTCATGATTTGGTATTTCCTGTTTTCTGACTGACAGTAAGCATATTCCTTTTGTTGTTGTTATATTATACCTGCTTGCCATAACTCTTTTGAAACAGTTTCGTCTGTTGTGGGCATGTGACCAAGGTTTTAGCAAATAGGCTTTAGTTTTTGCACAAGCTGGCTTGGGGTATGTTGCAGTCAAGCCGGTCCTGACTCTCCTATCCAAAACCATTGGGCCATAACGTGACAGGAGGCAATCCAGCCTACAGTTACGAAAAAAGCCCACCACACAATTGAAAACATAAAATAAAATAAAATATCAATATACATTACCATATGTCCTCTGGAGAGATTGAAAATCTTAGGACTTAATGGTAGCTTTGTTTTGTTCAAAAGTGAAGGCTTAGGATTCAGTTAATTATGGGGGCAGGGTTTGTAGGATAAGGTTGTCTTAAGAAGGAAGAAACCTCATGGAAGAGATTGTCTTGGAAGCTTGTTTTAAGCCTAAATTGACTAGAAAAGCCAGCAAAATTACATTATACCAGGCGATGGCCCATGAAATGCACAACCTTGTTATAGTTTCGCTCCAAAATAATTTATAGGATGCTCTCAATGCAGATCCATGTAATTTTTGGATGAGTAATGCTAGGTACACTCTCTTTCCTATACCCAAATTCACATCTTCTTCATACGTCAACTCATGATCAGAATTTATCGTTTTCAAGTGGATTCACTACTTATCTCACCTATTTAAGAAAGTCTAGTAGACATAAGTTTTTCTACAATTTTAGTGCAATTGCTTATTTTTAGATTCTAAAAGTTTAGAACAATTGGCAAACCGTGAGCACAAACTTATTTAAATATAGATCTTAGAGTCTATAGGATTTATTAGAGAATGCTCAAGGTGCTACAAGTCAGAATACAAGAAAAAGGAAGCTATAGGTTCAGGAATTTAAAACATGCCAGGTTCGACCAATCGAGAACAAGACTCGACCGATTGAGACACGAGTTCTACAGAATTTTAATTTAGCCCAATCGCTCATTAAGATCATTAAGTGATTAGAGTTTCAGATCTATTTCACATGGTATTTAAAGAAAACCCTAAGGCACGTCTTATAATGACTTTGGAGGTGCTCTTGTGAGATCTAAAAGATGCTATGCCTTCTCCTTTTCAAAGTCACTACCGGAAATCATTCTCATACCACTAGAACCAGTAAATTTGAAGTTGCTACATACAAGATCAACAACTATTGGTAATCTGAAGCTTTTGAGTGGGATCTTAAAGTTACAAACGTGAGTGTTTGTGTGCAACAAATTCAAGACAGAAGAGTCCGTAGATTTAAAGCTGCACATGGTCGTGTGAGTAAGTACTACAAGAGGTAGCAGTAGATTTAGGGTTAAGTTTATTGTAAAAACTTTCATTCTATCATAGTAAATCTTTTTACCTTGAGGATAGCTAGGTTAAAATCTCCCCAAATTTTTACCTTAAAAAGGTTTGTTTCATTGGTTTTCCTAGGTAATTATATCATTGTGTTATTTACTTTTCCACTGTGCATGATATGATTTATTCTTGTATAACCTAGATTTTAATAATAAACCTAAGTATCAACTTGGTTAATTCATTAAGTTAAACAATCTGATTTAAAAGAGGTCTAACAAACAAACAAGTTATGAGTGGAGAAAAATTGGTAAGTCAATGCGAAAGAGATAAATAATTTCTCACAATTAACCATGTTAGAGTTGCGTCAAAAATTGTAACACAATAGAGTTATGTTATTCACTCTAATAACTCTATCTGTCCTATCAAGGTATGACCATTGCCACCTTACCATATTAACAATACCTTATACCTTAATGTTCCCATCAGAACAATACCTTAATGTTCAAAGACATACAAATAGAAGAAGAGATAAAATAAAATAAATAAAAAAGTATAACATTGAAATTGTGTCTTCAACTCACAATTTTAATTTAAAAAAAGCATGTAACAAATACTATACTTTTTTTAAACTAAAAATGTTAGTTGAAACCACATCTCAGTTAAAAAAGTGTGATACAAAATGTATATAACAACTTTTATCCAAAAGAAAAAGGGATAAAGAGATGATGGAGGGATAGAAGAAGAAAAAAAAGGAGTTTGTGATAGAGAAGACAAAGAAGAGAGAGAAAAGATAAAAGAACATTACACATGTTTGGTACGCAAGTTTAAACACATATTTTCAGTTTTTAAACAACATTATACTTATTTTTACACACTTTTTCACCCACACATATTTTCAAAAAAACTAAAAACTGTTTTTTAAACACACGTACTAAACGGTCATTATGTCTTCCTTTCTTTAAAGTTTGAAAATGAATTTAGAGTGTGTGTACGGTGTACCCAAGAAATTTGTGTCCACTTTCCTCCTTGTTCCCAAGTTTGAAAATGAATTAGAATGGTATTTTTATAATTAAAAAAAAAAAAATCAGAATGATAAGTGACCTTCCAATAATTTGACACGTGTCAAGAGTTCGGTTCAGTGTATTTGTGTATTGGAACGTTTGATATGAACAAGTAGCAATAATTTGAGTCATTTGACACCTGTTAAGGATTCGACTCTATATGCCGTATTCACAATTCCATGTGTTCGTACTTGGATCTATGCGTATAGCTCGAGTTTCGAGATTCTATAGTCAAGAATCCTATAAAAAAAAATTATGTAGCATATATAAATGTATAAAATTGTAAGGTTTGGCTTGGCAAAATTCTTCCTAGTCCCCCTTGACCCAAATTTTTGTTTTCTTTCCCTCAACATAGTTCTTGGCCTTGTAATGAATTAAAATTTAGTTCACATAACACAACAAAATTTTAAAATTTAACTCAAATACTACAACAAATATTAACCTCCAAGCCCATCCTTAGGCCTTTCAAAAATTTACAAGCAAAAAAACCATTTTATCAAACCAGATTACAGATGTATGGATTTCAAAGAAAAAAAAAAGGACCCTAGTACCACCACTGCAAAAACATCCTCTCACGAAGGTACCACCGCTGCACTGCATCGCCTAGCCCACTTCACGGAGGTACCTAGTCAATGTTCACGCAGTTTTGTTTCTCCAACTCTGTTTAAGGGGACAGCTAGATAGCTTGTGATGCTATGATAGCTGGATAACTTTAAGTCTTTAAGAGCATCTACCGCAGTGGATGTAAAATTTTAGCTATTTAGCTATACAAAAAGTCACTTTATCTATTTTACCTACATACATGTTACAGCAGTGGATCTATTTTAGCTTTTAACACAATAAAATAATATAAACACTACAATAAAATAATATAAACACTGCAATAAAATAATATTTCTTTCAACCACCAACGTTCAGCCACAACCACCGCCAAATCCATAAAAATCACTGCACAACCACAACAACCACAACACGCCGTGTCCATCAAAACCAGTGAAGAAGAACAAAACAAAAACTCAGAAAAATCAACACAGTCAAACTGAAACCCATGCCCGATACCCTGTCCATTTCGGTACCGGCCGACGAGACCTGCGCCAAGGGGCACGGTTTCACGGTCTTCACTGACGAATCGAGCTCTAACTGATACTGACCGCCCGATTTCGCCGCCAACGGCGTGGCTTGGTCCTTCTCGATCGAAACGGAATGAGTGCAAAGCGAAACGGAAGGGTCTGTGGCGGCTGGGCTTGTGAGATCGGCGATGGAGAAAAGGGTCGGCGGCTGGGCTTGTGAGATCGGCGATGGAGAGAAGGTTTGTGGCGGTTGGGCTTGTGAGATCGGCGATGGAGAAAAGGGTCGGCGGCTGGGCTTGTGAGATCGGCGATGGAGAGAAGGGTTTGTGGCGGTTGGGCTTGTGAGATCGGGGATGGAGAAATGGGTCGGCGGCTGGGCTTGTGAGATCGGCGATGGAGGGAAGGTCTGTGGAGGAAGAAAGAAGAGATGGAGAGACACGGAGAATGGAGAGACAGTGAGGAGAGAGACGAAGAATGGAGAGACAGAAATAATAAAAAATAAAAAGGTAGTGTGAACGTATAATAAAAAAATAATATTTTTTTTAGCTTTGATGAACAGTGCACATCTATATATAGATGTGCACTGTAGCAATGGAGCTAAATTTTTTAGATTTAGCTCCACTGCTGCAGCCAAGTTTTTGTGTTTGTGGAGCTAAATTTTAGCATTATAGCATTATAGCTCCACTGCTGCAAATGCTCTTAATGGAGCACTCTTCTAACTATGTTTGAGGGAGACAGCTGGATAGCATTTGGTTTGTTCAACCAGCACGGTTCATTTTTTTTTTTCTTCCACCGGTTTTGTTTGTGCTTATGTGTCTTTTGCTTCTTTTAAATATTTACTATTATTTATAGGTATATACAGTTATATTGATTTAATAAATTTTTATAATATTTTTACAATTATTTAACAATATGTACTGTTTATTACTCTTTTTTATTTTTTATCTATAGGGCGCTGGTTGTGCTCTTTTTGTTCAACCTACTCCTAGGGGTGTCCAAGGACCCGCATCAACCGACCCGCCCGCCCGAAACCGCCCGAACCGAAGGTCCACGGGCGGCTCCGAATCCACTCTACGGTCAGTCACGAATTGGCATTTAAAAAATCAGAATAGTTCGGATCAGATCCGGGTTTCAAAATATTTCACCCGGAAAATCCGAACCGACCGAATTATTTGTAATTAAAAAAAAAAAAGTAGATTTGACATGCGGCCAGACAGCCCATGCCTAGCAAATCAGCAATGCCAGCCCGAGATTTTCCTCACACCTTCCTAACATAAATATCAGCCATTCATCTCAAATTAAAATTTAAAATTAAGGGTGTTGATGAGAGTAAAACT
Source organism: Quercus lobata (assembly GCF_001633185.2). NCBI lineage: Eukaryota > Viridiplantae > Streptophyta > Magnoliopsida > Fagales > Fagaceae > Quercus > Quercus lobata. The sequence continues at coordinate 24,393,037 of NC_044906.1, read as the reverse complement.
AAGCATGAAATGACCCGTTACAGTGGCACAATAACCCATTTTAAATCAACGGTTATAATCTAAGATGAAGAGCCAATCTAACGGTGAGAAATAAAGGGGAAAGATCTGATATCTCAAACGGATTTAATCCACTCTTCAGTCTTCACTCTTCTTCAGTTTTCACTTCAAAGCCAGAGGTCAGGTCATGGACATGGCTTCCCATTCACGCCTTCTCCTTCCCTTTTCACTCTTCCTCACCTCTTCAGTCTTCACTTCTTCAGTCTCAGACTCTCAGTTCTTTACCTGCTCTCTCAAACTCTCTCAAACTCACAATCTCACACTCTATAAAGTCTAAACCGTTTCCCCAAATCCAAACTACTGCTTCTCCAAATCCAAATTCTAAAGAACAAACCCTAGCCACCTCCAATGCCGTTACCCAGTCCCCTCTCCGCCTCCAATGCCTAGCGCCACCGCCACTGTCCACTCCTCTCTCCATAGCTACCGTCGAAGTCCTCACCCCGTGTACTCTTCACGGAGTCAGTAAGGTAATTTTTCTTTGTTTCTCATCTTTCTTTTTTGTTAGTCTCGTTGGTTTCATTTGTGATGGAAATCAAATGTTAAAATCAAATAATCCTTTGAAACCCAATGTTAAAATCAAATAATCAAATGTTAAAATCAGATTCATACTATGAAACCCTAACTAAAAAAAACTTAGAAACCCTAACTATTTTACTTTTGTTCTTTGTTCTTTTCTTAAATCAATTTTGATCTTGTTTTAGTTTTATACAGGATTGAAAGTTGACTCCAGTCTCCAAGTATCATTATCTGCTCTCAAGTTTGAAACCCATACACCCACGGTTTTCTTCAAGGTATGGTTTTTGCTTTCCTTTGTATTTAAAACTTAGAGACCCTAACTATTTTACTTTTGTTCTTTGTTCTTTTCTTTAATCAATTTTGATCCTATTTTAATTTTATTCAGGATTGAAAGCTGAATCCAAGTATCATTATCTGCCCTCAAGTTTGAAACCCATACACCCACAGTTTTCTTCAAGGTATGGTTTCTGCTTTCCTTTGAATTTAGTAAAAAAAAAAAAAAAAAAATGTAGTGATTATGGTGGTTGTTTGATATTTCTTTTTACAAAAGGGGTAGAGTAATTTAAATGATAAATAGAATGTTGAAAGGGAAACTATTGAATGTAATTCATGAGAGTTGTTTTTAAAGTTTTAGAACATTTACCTTGCTTTGTATGAGAAGATTGTTATGATGTGATTAGTAGAATGTTGAAAGGGAAACTTTTGAATTTAATTCATGAGAGTTGCATTAATGTGGCTTGCAGATGCTTTTGATTTTGCTTTTCTATTAGTTTGTAGCTTTTTATGTTCTGTACTGCCCAAATTAGACAAGGTTTATTTAACATTTTGGTTATAGCATATTATGGAAGTTTTAGTTTACCTTGCTTTGTTTTTAAAGTTTTAGAATATTTACCTTGCTTTGTATGAGAAGATTGTTATAATGTGATTAGTATGATCATGCAATTTGTCACTGCTAAGAAGAGATCTGTGATCTTGCATGTCCCTAATTAATTTACTTCATTGAGTTATCTGTGATCTTGCTAAGAAGAGATATGTGATCTTTCTTTCTAATAATCTCTTTTGATTTTGTTTATTAAAATGTGTGGTTCCAGGATACTGGTTTTCCTTTTTGGTGTGTGTGGTTATTATTTATTATTATTATTATTATTAAAGCTATTAATTATACTTGTTACTCTAGTTTGCTAATATGTATCTTTGTTTTTTTAGGTCATGGAAACCAACACTAATGAACCCTCTGTCCAAACACCAACTGCTACAGAAGATAATGGTGCTATTCCCACCCAAGTTGAAGATTATGCTGCTACCTAAGCTGAAGCAGCTGCTGCTTCTGAGTTGCCCCCAGTTCCACCATGCCAAGTGAGTATGACAGCTCCTGTTAGTGATGGTTGTAGTGGTAGGAAAAAGTCTGTTGTTTCGGGTCACTTTGAAAAAGTAAAGATAGGTGAGGGTGATACTAGTAAAACTAAGGCTATCTGTAATTATTGTCAAAAATCTTATAATGCTGATAGTAAGAGTTGTGGTACTAGTAATTTGTTAGCTCATGTGCCAATATGTCCCAAGAACCCTAATAGAGAAGATGTAGTTAAATGGCAGAAAACATTAGCTTTTGTACCCAAAAAGGATGGAGAAGACGGATTCCACCTTGTGTTAACATCCTTTTCTGTTGAGGCTTCTAGAAAGGCATTGGCCGAAATTGTTATAATTGATGAGTTGCCTTTTAGGTATGTCGAGGGGTATGGGTTTAAGAAATTTGTAAGTACCTTACAACCTAAGCTTAGATTAAAGGATATCCCATCTCGTCAAACGGTGGCTAGGGATGTGATTGGCATTTATAATAGTGAGAGAGAGAAGCTAAGGAAATCCTTGAAGGGTTGTAGGGTGTGTCTCACAAAGGACACATGGACTTCTATTCAAAATTTAAATTATATGTGTTTGACATGTCACTTTATTGATGATGCTTGGAAATTGCATAAGAGAATTTTAAATTTTTGTCAAGTTGAAGACCACAAGGGGGAGACTATAGGTAGAAATATTGAGATGTCATTGCGTGAGTAGGGTATTGATGGGATATTCACCTTGACAGTAGATAATGCTAGCTCAAATTTAACAACAATTAAATTTTTGCAAAGGGTGACTAAAGATTGGAATGGGGCAGTTTTAGGAAATGAGTACATGCATATGAGGTGTTGTGCCTATATCCTAAATCTCATTGTGGGGGAGGGTTTGAAAGAGATAGATGCATCTGTTGCTAAGGTGCGTGAAGCTGTGAGGTATATGAAGTCCTCACCCAATAGAAGTCAAATTTTTAGGAGTTTTATGGAGAGGTTAGGTATGGAGTCCAAGAGTCTTCTTAGTCTAGATGTACCTACTAGGTGGAACTCGACCTATATTATGTTAGAAACTGCTGAAAAATTTGAGAAAATGTTCCTTCGAATGGAATTTGAAGATGATGGTTATTCGTCGTACTTTAGGACCAAGGAAGATAGTGGTGGTTTAGGGTCTCTGTGTATGATTGATTTCCAAAATTGTAGGGCATTTGTGACTTTCTTAAGGTTGTTTTATAATGCAACAAAGAAATTTTCTGGTTTATTGTATGTTACTTCAAATGCCTTCTATGATGAGATATTTGTTATTCAGGAGAGTATTTCCAATTTAGTTAAATCCCAAAACACTCTCTTGAAAAGCACAGCCACAAACATGCAAACTAAGTTTGAGAAGTATTGGGGGGAAGGGGAGAAAATTAATCCTCTTTTGTATGTGGCTGTGGACTTTGATCCACGAAAAAAATTGAGGTTTTTGAAGTTTTCATTTTCTGAAATTTATGGGAATGCAGTTGCAGAAGTGATGGTTGATAAGGTGAAAGATCTTTTGTTTAAGTTGTATAATTTTTACACTTCTATTCATTCACCAAATGTGCAAGATCAAAGTGGGAGTGAGAGGACAGAATTGGAAAGTGATGCTAGTGATCCATATGTGATGGTTCACTCGCGATATGAACGTTTTTTGCAAGTTGAGCAATCTGTAGGTTGTAGTAATGAGCTTGAGAGATATTTGGCTGAAAACTGTGATGGTAGAAAGGATGCAAATTTTGAGATATTGGAGTGGTGGAGGGACAATTGTAATAGGTACCAAGTGTTGTCTAAAGTTGTTAAGGATGTGCTGGCTGTACCAGTTTCCACTGTTGCATCTGAGTCAGCATTTAGCACTGGAGGTCGAATTGTTGATCCATTTCGAAGTGCACTATCTCCTCTCATGGTTCAAAACCTTATATGTTCACAAAATTGGCTTCAAGCCACAGTTCCAATTTCTCATCGCCAGTCAAGGGATGATGTTGAGGCATTGAAGGAGGAGTTACTTGACTTAGGTAATATGCTTAAATTCTAAAACTTAGTGTATTAATTTTATTAAATGTCTCATGTATTCAAGAAAAATTTAATCTATTTGTGTTTATTGTGTTTATTTCCTATTCTTTTCTAGTTTTAAATTAACAATCAACAGCAAGTGCAACAACAAATACCAGCTCAAGCAAGGGTTCCACTTCAAGCAAACGACCCTTGATTAGCATTGATGATTAATCACTAACTTGGTATGATTCTGCCTTTATAGCCCCTTACTATTATAAACTTGGTTTCCTTACTAGTTGGTTGGTACTAATGTATTGTTTGTTGAATATTTTTTTGTCTATTGTAGGAGGATGGTAAATTATTTTGTAAAGAAGGCAACATTTTGGGAATATTTTGGAAGCTTTTTTGGACATATTGCTTTTCTAACTTGTAACATTACTCAACTGTCAATACTTATAGAAAAGAAATCTTAGTTCATAGGTTTTCTTTTCTATTAGTTATAGACTTATAAACTATAGAGTAGTCATTCAATGCTTTGGAAAAGCTATTTTTTGGAAATACCTATGGTATTTGATTGTTGTAATTAATTATATAGCTTGGAACATTGTATAACTAGCAAGCTTTCTGCCTTATAGGTTACTGCCCAAAAAACTTGCAGTGATTGCCTTTATGTTACTAAGTATATATATCTGTTGGAATATTGCAGTATAGTATTCTATTGTGATTTGTTTTATTGCTGGAAAATTGGAAATATTATTTGTTGTGGTTTGCAGGTTTTATGGGTGTTGAGTAGTTTACTGCCTAGGTGCCTTTTGTGTTGTTTTACAGATTACATATTATTTTTTGTGTTTATTTTTTGTTCTTAATGTGGGAAAGATTATGTATTGGGATTGATAGGTGCTTCTTGTTTCAGATCACAAGTGACTAAAAAATAAGAAAGACTTTTTGGTGTGTTGTGTTGATCACAGGTGATAAAATGAATAAGCCTTACTTGGGCCTTTTTGATTTGTCCTGATTGATGGCCCAATAGGTCTAGTTTTGTTATGCTGGAAGTTTTATTTTAAAATTAATTAAGTAAAAAGGCCCAAAAAAGTGAATTTTCTATAATTTTAACAATGGCAAAAAGTCTGGCCCAATCTGAGGCCTAGACCCGTGAAACCGATGACTCCGACCCGGACAACCCGATTACCCGAAATGTCAGATCCGACCCGATATTCGGTCGAATACGAATCCCAAATTCAAGAAACCGATTCAACCGGGTCGAGTACGGTTTGGGCCCAAAACCGACCCGGCCTGACCGTGGACACCCCTGGCTGCACCGCTCATCAGCCACTTTTTTTTTTTTTTTTTTTTTGCTTTTGTTTGTGCTTTTTTTTGTCTTTTCTTTTAAATATTTATTATTTATATGCACATATACCATTACACCTACTTAACAATTCTTACAATTATTTGACAATCTGCACTGTTCATTGAGCCTTTTTTTTTTTTTTTTCCCACAGTATACCAGTTTTGCTTGTGCTTTTTTTGTCTTTTTCTTTTAAATATTTATGTGTGCATACACGGTTACACGCGCAATACATTCTTACAATATTTTCATAATTATTGAAGTGTCAATTTTTTAAAGGTCAAAATAAAATAATAAAATAAGAAACTGAGAATTACTACTATCTAAAACGCAAAATATGTGAAGAAAATTTTTGGGATGTTAAAATTTAGTAGGAGTATTTTAGACATTACACAATAAATTTTTTAAGAATCATAAACTTTCATTAGGGTTTAATTGAGAGAATTATAATGACATATTTGCTATTTTCCAAAATATTAAGGGAAAATTGCTTGATTTTAAAGTTTAAGGAGTAATGCTATGTCCACAATATTTTCACAATAATTTCACAACAAATTTTATGTGGCAAGGTATTTTTGATGGATAAAAAAATTATATTAGTAGTGGGCTTAGTTTAAAACCAATAAAAACTTGTCATTTAGAATTTGTTCTAAATATGTTATGGATGTAGCATTTCTCTAAAAAAAAAATAATAAAAAAATCTATTCAGATCCTAAAAATGAAAGTATTGTAAAAATGTTGTGCTATTTTGTTATATTTTTAGACTTCTTTTTTAGTATAGTCAAATTGAGTGAGCCAAAATTCATGGTTTCACACACAATTTTCCTGTAAATTTGGTGAAAACACTGAACTTGAGGAACTCAATCTAAAATTTCAATAATATATAATTGGCAAAACTTATGAATTTTTTAATTACATTCACATATATGATAAAGAGATAGTGTTATTTTCAAAGTAGAATTTAACACTGATGTTATGGATATTACAAAATTCATTGCATAATTTTTACAATTTGATATGTTATCAATAAAAAAATTGTTATGTACACAATATTTTTACAATACTTTCATAATAAATCACAAGTGGTCTATGATTAGTTGTTATTGGTTCAAATTTGAATCTACCACTAAAATAACTTTTTTACCCTACTAATAACAACTTGTAACAACCTGTCACTTATGATTTATTGTGAAAGTATTGTTAAAATATTGTGGACATAGCTTTTCTATAAAAAAAATTGCATATATTTGTATATTTGTTTATTATATTTTCGAAATTTATCATTAACCACACTCATTATGACATCAATTTAATTGATGAAAGTTTTGTAGTAAAATTTGTAGATATTTAACATTTTTCCAATTAAATTCAATATATAGTTATATTGATTAATAGTTAATTACACAAATTTAATGCTTCTCTATTCTTTTTTGTCTACTTCTCGCATTTAATATAGTAGAGGTAGCTATCAAAAAAAGTTGGGAGAAAATTCAATATGGTAGATGCATAAAAACTTTATTCTTTTTGGGATTTTCATTGAAAATTTTTTGTTCAGATTTTGCCTCCTATCACTTGGAGTCGTAGATTCCTCACAATTCAACCACTGTGAAAATTTGTCGCGCATGCACCATTGTATGTTTGTACCGTTTCTCATTACCTCTGAATCTGATCCAAATTCCAAACTCAAATGCCACCCGAGGTGGGTCCCAGTGATACACCAACGTTTCACAATATGACAACACGTGAGAACGAGCAAAAATCTAGAAGAAACAGATAAAGTTTGAATATGAATTTTTTTTTTTTTTTTAGAATAAGTTTGAATATGAATTTAGAATGCGTAAACTACACTACACTCCAAAAAAAAAAGCGCGCACCTAAGAAATTTCTCTGAATTTATTAGAATGCATAAACTACACTAGAGTCCAAAAATAAGCGCGTACCCAAAAAAATTTTCTCCAGATTCCCATTGGTACTGGGTCCCAAGTTTGAAAATGAATGGTAAGCAATTTTCCAATTAACATTTTCACATTACTGTAACTGGGTAGTAAACTTAAATTTTATCATTTTAAGTGTTATGTGAGTTTGTTAGAGGGAGAGGAAAGAGAGAGAAATTGAATTTTTTATATTATTTATTGATATAACTTATATTATTTTAATGAGTTATGTGTAAAAATAAAAATTGAAATATTAAGTGAGTTATAAAATAAGATGATAAAAAAAAATTGGAAGAATGTAAAATAGATACTTTTTTTACTAGTGGTCTAAGAATTCGACTCTATCTGCCGTATTTACAATTCCATGTTTTGTACTTGGATTTATGCATATAGCTCAAGTTTCAGGGCTGTGTACACATATTCAAAACTCCTATATATAAAAAAAAATTATGTAGTATATACAAATGTATAAAATTCTAAGGGTTGGCCCAGCAAAATTCTTCCTAGCCCCCTTGGCCCAAAATCTTTTTCTCTTTCCCTCAACATAGTTCATAGCCTTGTAATGAAATAAAATTTAGTCCAAATAACACAATAAAATTTTAAAATTTAACCGAAATAGTCCAACAAAAATTAACCACCAAGCCCATCCTTAGGCTTTTCAAAAATTTACTAGAAAAAAAAAAAAAAACATTTTACCAAACCAGATTACAGATGAATTTATTCTCAAAAAAAAAAATTACACATGTATTAATTTCAAAGAAAAAAAAAAAACTTGACTCTAGTACCACCGCTGCACTGCATCACCTAGCCCACTTCACGGAGGTGATGAGTCAATGTTCACTCTGCTTTCTTTCTCTAACTCTGTTTAATATTTATCTTTACTGAAGAACTATTCTATATATGTTTGAGTGGGACAGCTGGATATCTTGTGATGCTATGATTCTGAAATTTGAAAAAAATAATTAATAAAGAAAAAGCATAACCACAAATATAGTCAAGAGTGAAAAAAAGATTGTTGTTGCTGTGACTTCTGCTACAGCTACCAATTTATTGTGTATTGTAACTCTAACAATTTGGCGGAAAAAAAAAAAAAAAAGTAAATAAATGAGGATGAGATAATGTATGGGAGTAGTTGGCAGTGTGTTGATTGTTTTTTAGTACATTGAAATTTCAATAATAAATAATCAGCAAAACTTACATTTAAAAAAAAAAAATTATATTTACATATATGATAAAACACAGATAGTGTTATCCAGCCACTGTGCCGAGGAAGAGTGGTGACCCTTGAAAATGGTACGAAAACTTGGGTTTCATTCCGATACGAAAGAATCCCGAACCTGTGTTATTGGTGTGGCTGCCTGGATCATGACGATAAAGATTGCGAGATTTGGCTCCAAAGTGAAGGGAGCTTGGACCAAAGCAAGAAGAAGTATGACTCCAGTATACGGGCGAAACCGGTTTTCCCATCGAGCAAGCATGTGGTTCATGTTCCTGGATACTTTGAGGGGAGGAAAAAGATACCAGAAAAATCGGTACCTAACAGAAGTAGTGGAACAACAGCCCCGAGGCAGCCACCAGTCTCACGGCCATCAACTCCGGTATCGCCGGAGAAGGAAAGCGTGAATCCAGGAGGTAACGGTAAGGCAGCATTTAATGATTTGCCAATTACAGCAGATTGTAATCCCGTGTTTGACTCTATTCCTGCAAAGTCGGACAACGGTCAGGAGGATTTTATGGAGAAAATTAAGGGCATTGATAAAGGAATGCAGAGTTTTGAACTATCAGAGGAAGCCGTTACTAAAGCCATTAATGAGACAGCAACTCCTTCCCATGATGGGCCGAATGTGGACCCAATTAAAGTTCTTGGCAAGCCCAATAATGTTTCTAGCAAGCCCACAAGATGGATAAGGGTTGCTAGGCCTTCTACGTCCCAAGAGAAGTCTGAGCTTGTAGTGAAACTTGGAAAACGCAGCAACACAATTTTAGCAGAGGCAAACCCAATACAGAAACGTAAAACTTCAGAAGAGACACTGAACTATGGTTGTGATTACCCAACGGCGGAGGCTGTCATTCAGCCCCGCCAAGAGCTATGAGTTTCATGTGCTGGAACGTGCGGGGGCTTAGGAACCAACACACAGTTCAGGAGCTTGCAAAGTTTGTGCGGGCACAAGATCCTTCCGTCCTGTTTTTGGCCAAGACTTGGGCGGATGAAGCGAGGCTGAAACGACTGTGTGATGAATTACAATTTGATGAAGTGTGGGTGGTACGGCGGGTGACGAGAGCAGGCGGTTTAGCTCTCTTTTGGAGGAACTCAGTAGACATGGAGGTTGATTCGGCATCGCTTAATCATATCAACACCATCATTAATAAAGGGAAGGCTGATGCATGGAGATTCACCGGCATATATGGTTTTCCTGAAGTTGGGAGAAAAGCTGAAACATGGGAACTGTTGAGAGGTCTGAGCCAAAAATTTAACTTACCGTGGATTTGCGTCGGAGATTTCAATGAAATACTTAGAAGCCATGAAAAAATTGGTGGAGCACCAAGGAGAGAATTGGAGATGAATCCATTTCGTGATGTGGTTGATGAGTGCGGGCTTGTAGACTTGGGATTTGTTGGTCATAAGTTCACGTGGAGAGGAAGACGAGTAGGTGGTGTAGTATTAGAGAGACTTGACCAAGCATTTGCAAGTGATTCTTGGGTGGAAAATAATCCAGCAACTAGAGTGCAACATATTAGAGCCCATTCATTCGACCATAACCCTATCATTATTAAACCGGAAGGTATTATGGCATGCCGGAATAAATCGTTTCGCTTTGAACAAATGTGGTTGAAGGAGAGTGGATGTGGTGAAACTGTTAAGGATGTTTGGGAAGTTGGTTCGATAGCCAGGTCCATGTCGTTAGTAGAGAAAAAAATTAAGGAGTGTGGGACTCGGTTGACAGAATGGAGTAGACATTCTTTTGGGAGCATTAGACGCCAACTGGAGGAAAAAACAAGGGAATTAATTAGGGCCGAATGGGAAGCAGCTAGGGGGAGTGATACTACTACAGTAAGAACAATTCAGATGGAGGTCAATGAGTTGCTTGATAAAGAGAGTTTGATGTGGCAACAGCGGGCAAGATCCTTATTCTTAAAATCTGGGGACCGTAACACTCGGTATTTCCACAGCCGTGCTTCTCACAGGTACAAGCGGAACAGAATCTATGGACTCAAGAACAATAACAATGAGTGGTGCACTTCAGACAGCCAAGTTGAGGAGATAGTAGTCAGATTTTATGAGTCTTTATTTACTTCCTCGCAACCTTCTGATATGCATGTAGTATTGGAGACAATAGAACCCAAGGTGTCAGCAGCCATGAATTAGGAGCTCATTAAAGACTTCACTAGGGAGGAGGTTGAAGTTGCCTTAAAACATATGGAACCATTGAAGGCACCAGGCCCGGATGGTATGCCTCCAATCTTTTTCCAATCCTTTTGGTCTGTGGTGGGTGATGATGTTTCTTATGCTGTGCTTGACTGTCTTAATAATTGTTATATCCCATATGATCTTAACCATACTTTTGTTACCCTCATCCCTAAAGTTAAAAGCCCTACATTTATCTCTGAATTTAGAATGTTATCTACAAATTGATGTCTAAAGTTCTAGCTAATCGCTTAAAAAAGGTGCTACCTTATCTTGTTTCTGAAAATCAAAGTGATTTCCAAGCAGGAAAGGTTATTACGGATAATATTTTGATGGCTTTTGAAACTCTCCATTATATGAAACATCACCAATCAGGTAAAACAGGTTTTATGGCTTTGAAACTCGACATGAGCAAGGCTTATGACCGAGTGGAATGGGGTTTCATGGAAGGGCTATTACAGAAGATGGGATTTCATGAGAAATGGGTTGCTCTGATGATGATGTGCATTACAACTATTTCTTACTCGATTTTAATCAATGGTGAGCCTACAGGTACCATTTATCCTAGCAGAGGCATAAGACAAGGTGGCCCTCTCTCATCTTATCTTTTTCTCCTTTGCACCGAAGGACTCCATGGCCTGATTAATCAAGCAGTAACAGCAGGGAAGATAAGGGGTATCTCCATTTGCAGGAATGGCCCAAGACTTACCCACTTATTTTTTGCAGACGACAGTCTATTGTTTTGCAGGGTCACTAGCCAAGAGTGCCAACATGTTCTAAACATCCTTATGGCATATGAGAGAGCTTCCGGTCAACAGCTTAATAGAGATAAAACAACTCTATTTTTTAGCAAGGCCGTTTCCCAAGAGATGCAAGACACAATTATTTCTATGATAGGTGTGCCTGAAATCAAGCAATATGAGAAGTATTTGGGTCTCCCTTCCTTTGTGGGCCGAAGCAAAAAAGCTAGCCTTCTCTATATAAAAGAACGTGTGTAGTCTAAAATTAGGGGATGGAAGGAGAAGCTCCTATCTCAAGCTGGTAAGGAAATTCTTTTGAAGGCGGTGGTACAAGCCATTCTCGCATATTCTATGAGTTTCTTTAAGCTTCCAACCTCATTATGTAATGAGATTGAATCCATGACGCGGAGATTTTGGTAGGGACAAAGAGGTAATAGAAGGAAGATTCACTGGGTGAAATGGTCCAAACTTTGTAAGCCTAAGAGTGAAGGTGGCATGCGCTTTCACGAGTTGGAAAAATTTAATGAGGCTTTGTTGGCCAAGCAAATTTGGAGATTGGCATCAAACCAAGACTCCCTATTTTATAGGTTTTTTAAAGCAAAATTTTTTCCTAATGGATCAATTTTTGATGCCAAGGAAAAAAATGGATCCTATGCTTGGCGAAGTATACTCAAAGGGCAGGAAGTCATTATGCGGGGTATGAGATGGAGGATTGGAGATGGTTCTGCAGTCAGGATATATCATGATAGATGGCTACCAGGTATTGATAGTGGTAGGGTCATTTCTCCCATTTCGGACTCCAACTCAGAAGCTTTGGTGTCCACTTTGATTGATCATGAACTGTTCAGTTGGAAACAGGCAGAGGTTGATAGGATTTTTTTTGCCCATGGAAGCTTCAACTATTAAAGCTATTCCCTTGAGTTTCTCTAACAGATGTGATAAAATTATCTAGCTGAGGAACCATGATGGGGTCTATTCCGTCAAGTTCGGATACAAGTTGCTCATGGAGATGGAGTGTGGAAATGGTGCTAATGCTAGTTCGTCTAATATGGGCACAATGAAGAGCATTTGGAATGGAATTTGGAAGTTGGAGGTCCCAAACCGTATTCGACTGCTACTATGGCGTGCTGGGAATGACTCATTACCTACAAGAGTCAATCTTGCCCGCTGTAAGCTGTTAACAGAGACCACATGCTTACTGTGTAAGCTGGAACCTGAAGATACGTTACATGCCTTATGGAAGTGTCCATTTCTCTCAACGGTTTGGCAGGTGTCTTTTGCTGACTTGGTGGTTGGAAGGACTGTTGTGTCAAATTTTTTGGACGTGATTCAGCTTGCCCAGCAAGACAGATCACGCTTTGCTCTATTTGCTTGGACGATTTCTCTTATTTGGATGCGCAAAAACAAGCTTCGGGTAGATGAGGAGACTTTCCCGTTGGCTAAGATCAGCTCCTTGGCTAGCAACGGCCTACAGGAATATCAACAGTTGCGTCCTATTCACATAAAGATTCCACACACAGCGAGGTCTGTGAGATGGCGCCCTCCTCCAACAGGTTTACTCAAAGTTAACTTTGATGGAGCTTACTTTGCAGAAGACAACAAGGCTGGCCTGGGCATTATAATCCGTAATGATGTCGGATTAGTTATGGCTGCTATGACACAGCAGATTCCACTACCTGCTTCGGTGGAGATGGTGGAAGTGTTAGCAGCGCGCCGAGCTCTTTGGTTTGCTATGGAGTTGGGATTTCACAGATTGGTAGTTGAAGGTGATTCTGAAGTGATTATTAATTCTATCAAGGAAGGCAATATGTCTTACTCTGCTTTTGGGCATATCTTGCAAGACATTACTTCCCTTTGTTCTTTATTTAGTTATGTATCTTTTCAGCATATTAAGAGACAAGGTAATGGCGTAGCTCATAAACTTGCTAGACAAGCTATTACAAATCCCTTGGACGTTTGGATGGAGTCTGTTCCTCCAGACACGAACGATGTTTACAATTTTGATCTTCATTTTATTAATCAATAACAATCCCCATGGTTAGGGGCTTCTCAGAAAAAAAAAAAAAAAAGAAAAAAAAAAGAAAAAAAAAAGAAAAAAAAAAAGGGTCAGACATCACAATCTTCTCAAATCTCACCTTTAAGACAACACAGTAGTAGTGTGAAAAACAGGTCAGCATTTCCTAAGTAAAAGTTTTGTTAAAAAAAAGAAAAAGAAATATAGTTGTATGACACGTGAGTATTATAGAGAAGAATATCGAATACCACATTAATTTTTTATTTTTTTTTATAGTTCAAATTTCAGGTCAGCAGTGTGATGCTCGTGACTCACTAGAAATTCGAGTTACCATTTATGATTTTCATAAAGTTAAGCAAGCCTCTAATAACATTAGGTAGAAAAACATATTTGCACATTAATGTCAGCTATTTTAATAATTTTTACAAATTACAAAAAACAAATACAGTGTGATATGCCTTGTGTTTGGAACATTTTAATATTAATTAATTAAAATTAATTTATATGACTATAAAATGTATAGATGTGAAAATTAATATGAAAGATGAGGAGTAAGTGAAAATATTTAATTCCACATTGCTTCAACACCTTGCTTGTGTATATGTATTTTTTCCTCTAATTATTGATCATTGAGGTGGTTGATTAATATTTTTGGGAGCACCCTAAATTTTTTTATGTCAATAAAATTAAATTTTGGTCTATAATTTGACCAACTTAATAATATATAATGGTCTTTCAAGCAAAAAGAACTACATGCTTTTATATTCTTTTAAACTTATACTAAGGCTTTACTTTTAGTTTTTGTTTTATTTGACACATTGTCATTGTACGATTACTTTTCCTTAAAAACATTATAATATATATTATACAACTAATTAGTCAAAGTCACGTAAATTTAGATTTTTTTATGGTACAATTATTTTTCTTTTTTCTTTTTCTCATAATTTTGATTAAAAAATAATAATTTTAGTTAATTAAGTGAATAAACTTAAAAAGTTACTTAATTTTTATATAATATCAATTAATTCATTATATATATATATATAAAATAATTTTTTTTTTAACAAAACTTTTACTTAGAAAAATATTGACCTGTTTTCCACACTACCTCTGTGTTGACCGAAAGGTGAGATTTGAGAAGATTGTGATGTCTGACTTTGGTGACTTTGGTGTTTCAATTTTGAAGAGAGAAAGGTAAGATTTGAAAGCTCATTCACGTGGGTAGCTGTAAAGTGAAAATGTGGTTGTGAACTTTTTGGGGTTTTGTTTTTTATTCTTAATTTAAATTGCTTAAACTTGCACGCCACACAATTATTGCCATTCATAATATTGTGCATGCGATAAGGATTCATAAGCAGTAACATTGTTGGTTGTTGATTGTCCATAATATTGTGTAACATTATGTAATAAGTGGTTTTTAACTTTCACATTTGTTGTATTTGTTTATAATTATTCAAAAATGTGAATTTTATTTCTAGAAAAATTATAAATAAATATGTTTTTAATCCCACTTTATTTTAGATTTTATAACAATATTAAATTAAATTCATTATTTTATATAATAGTAATAATAATATATATATTTAGAAAAACCGAAACACTATATGGTTTAGTGCAGAAAATTATAAAACTGATTGTTATGTCATATGTGTTACTGCTTAATGAAAAATGTTTTGAATTCCTTTGAATTCACATTTGCTACCTGTAAAGATATGTTAATGAGAATGCTCCTCTTAACTGATATAAATATATATAATGGGTCCGTTTGGATTGAGCTTATTTTTGCTAAAACTGAAAACTAAAACTGAAAACACTGTAGTAAAATAATTTTTAAATGTGTGAATAGTATTGTGGGACCCATTTTTAATGAAAAAGTTGCTAAAAAGTGAAATTTGTGGATCCATGAACAGTACACGAATGTACTGTTCATAGTTGACTTGGTCAAATAGTGCGGCTGAAAGAAAAACCAAAAAAAAAAAAAAAAAAGGTTGAAAAACGCAACAATGCATTCAGCCACTTTCAGCACAATCCAAACGCCCTCATTATCTTATCACAAAAAAAAATATATATATATATTTATTACACTGCCCCAAGACAAAAGCAGCAAATCAGGTATGCCCTATTTAGAACACCCACAGTAGATGTGGGATATGTGCCAAATGCTAAATATTTGGCACATATCCCACACCAAACACCATTTGAAGACAATTATCAGATGGGCTAAATGTCATATTTTTTGCAATATGCTACAGGACAATCACAAATTTCCCACGGTACGGTAAGACGTGGTATATGGACTTATTAATTTTTTATTCCCATTTCTCTCTCATATCTCTTTCATCTTTCTCCTTCAGCAACTCAGTATTCACCGCCTCCATCTCCACTCTCCCATACTCTTTCTTTTTCCCTCTTCCCTTTTGATCTATTCTCTTCCCATTCATGAATATGAGCCACCACCGATTTCCTCTCTACCATCACTGATCTCCTTCACCGGTTTTTTTTTTCCCCTTTTGTTTGCTCTCTCCTCTCTGTTCTATCTAAGAGTCGCCTATCGGCGTGGGTCTCTGGGTTGTGGGTTTGGGTTAAGGCTCTTTGTTCTATCTTGAGCCGCCGATTCGCTGTTCATTGTTCTTAGAGTTGCCGATTCACCGTTTTAACTCTGAAGGTTTCATCGATTCACCGTTTCTCTGAAGGTTTCATCGATTCATTCTACATCTACTGCATACAGGTAAGTTCTCTGTCTTCTCTGTGATTCTCTGAGATTGTCATATAGTCATATAGTCATTGATTCTCTGTCTTCTCTGTGATTCTCTAAGTTCTTTGTGATTCTCCGTTTTTTGGTTTTTTTTTTTTTTTTTAAATGGTTTCGACCGTTTGATGTCTGTTTCTTCGTAAGAAACAAAAATGAGCTCTGGGTATTTCTGATTCTGGGCATGTTGGATTTTCGGTTTCTGGGCATGTTGGATTTTAGGGGACCTTTGATGGGTTTCTTTCAAAGTTGAATACTGTGTTTGCTATCATGTGAATTATAATCGTTTTATTCGAAAAATGGACTTTGGGGTTGGGAAATAGTTATTGGTTAATTCTCATTTGATTGAATTTGGTTTTTTTTCGAATGGGTGGGGAGGGTTTGGTTGTTTGTTTGAATTGTTCAAGTTTTAAGCCTTTTGGATTAAAACAGTGAGGTCTTAGTAATCTAATTAACCATAAAGTATGCTCATGATGCTAGAGGAATGAACTACAAAAAGATATATATAGTTAATTGGTGGAGTTGAAGGCTGAAATCAATTTTAGGTTTAATAGGTAGAGGTGTTGATGGTAATGATGAGTTCTCCAGTATACTGTTTGCATTCTTGAGTCAGAAGCACTTGCGAATTTAATGTACCCTTAGGTTTGTAGATATTAAATTCTTAAATGGTTATGGCCTGTTGAGCTAATGTAATTTAGTTACACAAATATGTCACTTGATTGATTTAAATTGTTGAGTTTGAAAGGGTGGGCATTCTTGCTACTAGTTTGTAGTTTTGTACCTGCTACGTTGTAGGACATTGGTTAGCATGCTCAGTGCCAATGTCTATTACCTTAGGTACCATATTAGGGAATAGGATAGTGAGTTTTGCTCTTGCACCTATTTGTAAACATAATAGGATTTTCAAAGGTCAATACAATCTGCTAGATAGGATAATGAGTGTCTTAACTTGATCCCTTTTGATGAAAAGCAATTATAAAAAAAAAAAGAAAAGAGAGAGAGAGAGAGAGAGAGAGCTAACTATTCATAACTATTTAGTCTTGGGATTGATATTATATCTCAGGTGTTAACTGTTAGATAGGCAACATAGATTCCTTAACTATTTATGGAAGGATTAATTTTCTGATGCTGCACCATTTAATAAATCCTACCATTGTAATCCCTATAACTCTAAGGCATCTTGCAATCATCAGAAAGGCATTTCCATTTCCTCTATGTGAAGTTGCTAGCTAAGAACAGATGATTCTGACTCTCACCTTCATCAAGGCATAACACACACTGGTTTCTTTGAGTGATTCCATGAGAGAGAGAGAGAGAGAGAGTGAGTGAAATTCTAGCATCTTTTCTTCCATAAACCTGTCGTAAAGGGGTCAATGGGATGCCCTTTTTTGAGGCTCTTCTTTTCATCGTCCCCTGCAGTTGCTTTCTAAATCTTACCAATTATTGAGAAAGTTTTGGTGGGTCTGAGAGGAGAATGTGACATTTTTCTCAAACTTTCACCTTTTCTCATTATCAATAACAAACCAAATGTTGGAGAGAATAGAATTTTCAATATTTATCTTATTTTCTCAGCAGGTGGACCATATGTAGTTTAAGACTGTCAGTTTGCAACCCATGGGAATTGGAGAGTTGTGGCTATGATGGTTGAGTTTGTAGATTTGCAAAAGATTAATTGACCTATTTGATAAGTACTAGGCTAATTGAACTAAGCAAGGGGCACTGCCAATTCCTACAGGAAGTTTCACTGTCAAACTAGCTATCTCATTTCAGTTGCAAACTAGACACTAATAATTATAATTACCATAAAATTGTGTTGAGTATTGAAAACATTCAACTTTTTGTTTGTCATGCCTCTGCTCTGTCTCTCCATTTTTTTTTTCCTGTGTTTGTGTTTTAACTTTTCATCATTTGGTTGTTGAAGACTTCTTGCTGCATTGAGGAAATCCTGAAGTTCTTGAAGAAGAAGGACTTTGATGTGACAATTTCAGATGATGCCAGCCATTTTGTGTGCAATTATGTATATTATCATTCTCTCCGTTTTGCGGAACAGAAGGGTCACAAATCTTTATTTGTCCATGTGCCTCTATTTTCAAGAATCGATGAGGAAACCCAGATGCATTTTGTAGCCTCCCTTTTGGAAGCTATTGCATCTACATGTTATTGATATGAGTGCTTATTTGAACATTTCTTGTTTGTTTGCCATCTTCTGGTGCATGTGAATCATTTGTGTCAATACCAATCTAGTTGTAAAACATCTACCTGTATGAACTTTGTGGTCTGCTGTTTGTTCATTTGTGGTCCTTCCTATTCAGAGCAAGTCATCAATATGTAAAATTCAGGTGTATCATGTATGTTATGTCAAGAAACTGCTGCCCAATTTCTCAAAGTCTGTCATTTTTTTTTTTCTCTTGAATTTCTCAAATTCAGGTGTTTGTTCACTTTTTTCTCTTGTGGTTTGTTCAGACTCAGTATCTTTTTGAGTTCTTGGTTTCTAGATAGGTCTTGTTTTGATCAGTTTGAATTCTTTGATACTGAAGACAGCTTCTTTTGCCCGTTTGCTCTCACTCAGTGACAAGTTCAACGTTTCTTTTCTTTTCTTTTTTTTTTTTCTTTTCTTTTTTTTTTTTAAGGTGACAGGTTCTGAGGTTTTTTTTTGAAGATCCCAGGTTCTGATTTTTTTTTTTTTTTTGAAGGTGACAGGTTCTAAGTTTTTTTTTTTTAAATTTTTTTAAAAATATGCTTAAGAAAATATTAATTTTTAAAAATATCACAGTTGAATTAAGAGGATTGTTTGAAAATGTTACCGTTAGAATTGATGAGATTTGAAAATATGACTATTGTAGGACAAATGTTACCGTTGGGAAGAAAGAATAAAATAAGAATTAAAAAATAATATTTAAATGAAGTGGTAAAAATATGAACATCTGATAAATGAGATATTGTAAAATGATGTTGTAAAATAATAAAGTAGACTTTTGATGTAATAAAATGGTATAATTTTTACAACAACTGTTATAAATGCTCTTATCTTTCCCACTTCCCCAAAAAGAAAAATCCAATGAGCGTCTATCTCAGTGTCGGTGCAACTTGTTTTAAGGCATGGACAAAATTTTTTTATTAGAGTACTGTTTTTGGTTTATGGTGCTTTGGAAGTTGGAATAGTGTGTCTGAATTGATAGATAAGTTGTGAGAATCGATGTAAACGCCAGTTGTTTACCCCAAAACAAAACTTTCAGATTACGTTTAAAAGTTTGTACGAAATAAAAAGTAGAAAAAGAAATATCAAATATCATATTACTTTTTTAATAATTTTCAGGTGTTATGTTGGCAATCCATTTAAAAATTTGAGTATTATTTAGAATTTAATTTTGTAAAATTTCAATATTAAAAAGTGTAATATTGCTTTGAAAAACGGTGTTTTTTTTTATAAACCTGAAAAACAGTGTTAGTTTATCACAAATTTTACCATATAATATTTGGTTATTTTCACCTCAGAACTATTCTATTATCTATATATGTTTGAGTGGGACAGCTGGATATCTTGTGACGCTACGGTTCTGAAATTGGAAAAAAATAATTAGTAAAGAAAAAGCATAACTACAAATATAGTCAAGAGTCAAAAAGCTTGTTGTTGCTGTGACTTCTGCCACATAACTCTTTAACAATTTGGCGGAAAAAAAAAAGGTAAATAAATGAGGATGAGATAATGCCATCCACCTATATGGGAGTAGTTGGCAGTTTGTTGATTGTTTTTTTGAGGGCGTTTGGGCTGGACGTTTTCTTGCTGATGCGTGTTTGCGTTTTCCGCGCCCACTAACAGCACCATTTTTTTTTTTTTTTTTTTTTTTTTTTTTTTTTTTTTTTTTTTTTTTTCGCGTTTCAAGAGTGATCAGTTACTGTGCAGCCGTATATGTGGACTTTTCCAAGTGTGAACAGTATATTTGTGCACGGTTCACGGACCCACAAATTTCACTTTTCACAATTTTTTTATTAAAAATGAGTCCCACAGTACTATTCACATATTTAAAAAATATTTCGCTACAGTGTTTTCAGTTTCAGTTTTCAGTTTCAGCAAAAATAAGCTGAATCCAAACAGACCCTTTGTACACTGAAATTTTGGCCAAAATGGCTCATTAGCATTAATTTTTGAAATATTTAGCAACAGAGCACTGTTTCGGAAATAATTAAGGAAATACCACTTTTTCGGGCCCTATAGCGGCGTTTTCCTGCAAAATTTTTTTATAAGTCCCATAACAGGTTCAAGGGGCCCTATAGTGGCGTTTTTAAGCCCTATAGTGACGTTTTTGGGCCCTATAGCGGCGTTTTCCTGCAAAATTTTTTTATATGTCCCCATAACAGGTTCAAGGGGCCCTATAGTGGCGTTTTTTAAGCCCTATAGTGACGTTTTCGGGCCCTATAGCGGCGTTTTCGGAAAAAGTGGTATTTCCCTAATTATTTCCGAAACAGTGCTCTGTTGCTAAATATTTCAAAAATTAATGCTAATGGGCCATTTTGGCCCTGAAATTTCAATAAAAATAATCAGCAAAACTTACCTTTTTGTAATTATATTCACATATATGATAAACCACAGATGGTGTGATTTTCAAAATAGAATTAAACGAAAGATATTACAAAATTTATTTTACAATTTTTCTAATTTGATATGTTACCAAAAAAAAAATTCATATATTTGTTTATTATGTTCTTAAAATTTATTAATCACACTTGTTACAACTTCAATTTATGAAAGTTATGTAATAAAATTTGCAATATTTTTAATATTTTCCCAATTAAATTCAATATACTTATATTGATTAATTTAAATACATAAATTTAATGTTTCTTTATTCTTTTTTGTCTACTTCTCATGTTTAATACAGCAGAGGTAAATATTAAGCACGTGAGAATGAGCGAGATCCTAGTAGAAACATAGAAAGAAAGAAAATATTAAAACACATATATAGATAAAAGAAGAGATCAAAAAAGAAAAATGGAAAAGAAAAAGGGACAGAGAGATGATGGTGATGGAGGGAGAGAAAAGAAGAAAAAGGAAATTTCGAAGAAAAGGGAGAGAGAAAAGAGAGAAAGAAAGAAATTGTGTCTCCTTTTCTTTAAACTTTGAATATGAATTCAGAATGCATGAATGGTAACACACTACACTCCAAAAATAAGCGCGTACCCAAGAAATTTCTCTCCACTTTTTTATAGGTCCCAAGTTTGAAAATGAATGGTAAGCAATTTTCCAATTTTAGCATTTTCACATTAGATAACAAGTCTTCTCCGCGTTTGGGCCACCAACTCTCACCACTAGTATTTTCATAATAGAACTCACAGTCACAGGAACTCAACTAACATTCAATTCCTTTACTCTGCCATTCCCATTCTCTCTCTCTCTCTCTCTCTCTCTCTCAAATCCATTCAGAAAATTCTCACTTGAACTCTTACCATTCCAATTTCATCACTTAAACTCTCTTCTTCCTTTTAAAACTGTTCTACTGTCTATCCAAATCACCATGGCTTTTCCAATCAACAAAGGAGACTCTTCTTCCTCTTCCACCAGCCAGTATAGATATGATGTATTTGTGAGTTTTAGAGGTGAGGATACTCGCAATAATTTTACGAGTATTTTGATTGGCATTTTGGATCATCATGGTATTAACATCTTTCGTGATGATGAGCACTTAAGGGGTGAAGAAATTTCAGACAAACTTTTCGAAGCCATTGAAAGTTCAAGAATTTTAATCATTGTATTCTCTAAAAACTACGTATTTTCCACTTGGTGTTTGAAAGAACTTGTCAAAATTCTTGAGTGTAGAAAGAAAGACCAAATTGTGCTACCAATTTTTTATAAGGTGGATCCATCAGAAGTACGTGACCAAAAGGGAAAGTTCGGAGAAGCTTTGACAGAACATGAAACAAAGTTCAAGGATAAAATGGAAGTGCAAAAATGGAGGATAGCTCTACGTGAAGCCGGTAGTATAGGTGGATGGCATTGCACAAAAGAGTATGCATTCTATCACTATTTTTGTTATCACCAAAAAATTTTAACGTTAGAGAACTCTCTAGTGAAGTCTTATTTTTTGCCTTATTTTTTGAAAATTTGAAAGTTCATATCTGTTAATAATGTGCTAGTTAGGCTAGATAGAAAGGTAAGCACATATAACTAATTATCTTATCAATTAATTACAAGATTTTCCCACTTCAGGCAGCTCTATATAATTTGAGGTTTTTAGGGTTTTTTTTAATATTTCAATATCAATTAAATATTATTTATTCATCTTTCTATATTATATATAAATATATATATATATATATATATATTTAAAATTGTTTTTTAAGATGCAAAATTGCTTATTAAGTTTTTGTATTTAGGTTTTATTAACTTATCAATAATTATTCAGTATGCTCATAACATTTTTTTTTTTGTCAAACAATTTACTATTTTAATTGAGTTAGAATGCTATGGTTTAATATTTTGTGGCCTTCTTGGAATTGGTGAAAGAATGCAAAACTATTTTTTTTTTCCCTTTAAAAAAGAAAATTAGTTGTAATTCTACAATTTTAGGTTTTTTTTTCTTTAATGTAATGGAGAGTCTTGGGACCCATTATAAATTCACTGCACACCCATGTAATGTTTACCAAACTTCAATCCCTAAAATATCTTAACGAATGCATTCAAGCTAGTTTCTGTCAATTAGAAGTGGATATTCAAGAAGCTTGTTCCTTACCTAACTAGTTTTTCACGAGTCTTCATGCTAAAAGCCAAAATTTGATTTTCTAGCTGAGGAAAAAATGGTTCATACTAATAGTTCTTAGATCTATGAGTTACTTGCCATTAATTCGTATTAACAATATTTCAGTCATAGTACACATGCTAAACATTTTGAATTTTAGTTCATCTTTATATTCTATTTTCTAACAAGTTTTTAATGCTTTGCAACTGGCAGCCGCCCTCAATTTACTGTTATCAAAGAAGTTTTTGAAGAGATCATCTCAAGAGTTAAATTAAATTATACGAAAATATCTGATGTTAAATACCCCGTTGGAATAGATTCCCGTGTGGAGGATATAAATTATCTTTTAGATATTGATTCAAATGATGTGCGTATGGTAGTGATTCATGGCCTTCCTGGAATAGGTAAGACAACAATTGCCAAAGCTATATATGATGTAATTGCATATCATTTTGAAGGAAGCAGCTTTGTAGAGAATGTTAAAGAAAACTCAAGAACAAATGATGGCAAACACCAATTAAGAGAGACACTTTGTTCTGAGATCTTAGGAGGTAGAACTTTGAAGGAGCTTGGTGCAATTAAAAAAATCAATGAGAGAAAGGAAATGCCTCAACACAAAAGAATTCTTATAATTCTTGATGATGTGGACGAATTAATCCAAGTAACAGATTTGCTTGGCGAATGCAATTGTTTTGCTTCTGGAAGTAGAATTATTATCATAACAAGAGATGGAAAATTACAATCTACTCTTCAAGAAGATTATCATCATTTAACCGTCTATAACTACAAGCTCAAGGAATTAGATAAACATGAATCTTGTGAGCTCTTTTGTCAACATGCATTCAAAGAAAACAAGCCTAAGAAAGGTTATTCAGAACTCGTAGACCAATTTTTAAGCTACACCAAAGGTCTTCCATTAGCTTTGAAAGTAATAGGCTCTAATTTGTATCCAAGGGATGATATACGCTATTGGAAAAGTGCATTAGATAAGTACAAAAGAATTCTTAATCCAAATATTCTAGAAGTACTCAAAATAAGCTACAATGGATTGGAGGAAAGTCAGCAGCATATTTTCCTTGATATTGCATCTTGTCTCAAGGGATTACACAAGGATGTTGTCGAGCATGTACTAGAAAGTTGCAATTCTTATGACCCATATATAGATATTGAAATACTTAAAGATAAGTCTCTCATATTTGTTGATGAATATGACAAATTATCGATGCATGACTTGATGCAACAAATGGGTTTGGAAATTATCAAACAAGAATCAAAAGTATCAAAGAAACACAAAAGGTTATTGTGTTATGATGATGCTTCCGAACTACCAGATACGGTATAAATTATTTTGATTTATCTTTTCCTTTCTCTCACCAAGCATATGTACTTTTGTAGTGAATATTTTTCTCATTTCTTTGTTTTTTATTTCGTTTAATGCTAAAGAAAATATAGGTTTATCCACATTTATTTTGTTTACAACTTAATAACTGTAAATTTTGTTGTATAATGTAATTATTGTAATTCTTTGTCCATTTAGGGATTAGAAGAAGTTGAAGGCATAACATTGTGCTTCCCACAACCAATTAAGAAAGATGCAAATAGATTTTGGAAGGATGAAAAATCTCAAATACTTGACTGTTCGTAATTTAGTTTGTGAAGATGTTAAATATCTTCCAAATGAGTTAAGGTTAATTGATTGGAATGAGTTTCCTTTACCTTCCTTGCCAGCCACCGTTAATCTTCAAAAGCTTGTTGCACTTAAAGTGCCAGGAAGCCACATTAAATTGGATGAGCATTTTGAGGTATGACCATTACCATTTATAAATTATTATATTTTTAAGCTATATTTATTGATTGGGTCCGGTTAACGTGTGTCCTTAGGATACACATTAAGTTTTCTGTTTTTAGAAACATTTTCTTAAGAATTGAAAAAGTTGTCATTACTTTTTCAATTCTCGAGAAGATGTTTCCAAAAACATAAAGTTTAATGTTTGCCCTTAGGGCACACATTAGTAAAATCTTTATTGATTTTTTTTTTCCCATCCCCTACAGAGATGCCGGCTCCCAGCATTGAAATATATGGAGTTCACTAGCTGTAAAAACATTACCAAATTACCGGACTTATCGGTGATTGCCCCAAACATAAAAAGGTTGAAACTTGAAAATTGTGAAAATTTAATTGAGATTCATCAGTCTGTTGGACTTCTTGAAGCGCTTGAATATTGGAATCTCTTTGGATGTAAAAATCTTAAAATTATTCCAAGAATTCTCAAGATGAAATCTCTTGATACGTTTTTTCTCCAAGGCTGTGGAAGTGTTTGGAAGTTCCCCGATATTGGGCAAAATACGGAAAGATTAGCTCTACCTTCGTCAATTGGAAATCTCACTAGCCTTCAATCTTCAACCATCGATTCTAAATCTCTTAATGATCTTCCAAGCTGCTTCTCTACTTTACCAAATCTTGAGGTCCTCGTTATGGTTAATTTTGAAAAATTTCCAAAGAACCTGGATATTCCTGATTGCTTCCCCAAATTGGCAATGTTAACGGTTATGAACAGCAACATTACTACCCTCCCGGACATCTCTAGTAGATTTCCTCAATTAAAGGGTCTTTATATTAGCGACTGCTGTAATCTTCAGAAAATTCCAAAACTTCCATCATGTATCGATAAAGTAGTAGTAACAGGATGCAAATCGTTGGATTCACAATCAAGCAGAAGATTATTGAGTCAGGTTCATCTCTCTCAAAGATTCAATTTTGGTTGACTTTCCCAAATATATTACTAGATTTGCTAAACTGTAGTTTCTTTAATTTGCTAATTGCATGCAGTTCGCCGAAAAGGTAGGGCTTCCACAGAATATTGTATGTCCAAGGGGATCATCGCACCGGGGCTATGCATCCGAAACAGACTTAGCTCATAAAAAGGGGTTTTCATTTCAATTTGATGGAAACGTGTTAATTCCAGGAAGTAAGATTCCAAAATGGTTCAATCATCAAATTGGTGGAAGTTCCATATCATTCTCGGTCAGTCGGAAACTTCTTCCATCATTTGCTTTCTGTGTTGTCATACAAGTGCAATCGAAGGATAGGTATAAGCTATATATATCAGGTTACTGTGCTATCAACATTTTCGTTGATGGTTATAAAGGATCGTGGACTGAGCATCGTGAAATTATTCCAACTCAATCATCATCATCATCATCTTATTCTTTTCTATGGGTATTCTATATAAGGGATAGTTCATTGGAAGGCATAATTCTAAATGAAGGGACTGAAGTTAAGCTTCAATTTGAATTTTCAAATTATGATCCAGAAAAAGCCGAAATTACTGTAGAAAAGTGTGGGGTCCATGTAGCATGCACATGTTCTCCTCAGAACTCCGCAGCAGATAAGGTGGCCTGCATAAGAATTCATGAAAGAATAAACGTGAGTTTTGATGAAAGATTAAAGATGTTTTTGTCTAGAGTGGCTGCAGATGTCCTCCCCTTTCAGCAGAAGCTGGGCGGATGCTCCAAAGCTCAAGATGGCTATTATTGCCCTCTTTGTGAAATAGCAGAAGATTCAGTTTTACATCTATTTCAATGTTGTCCCTTCGCCAAAGGATTGTGGTATGGTGGTAGATGGGGTTTTCGAGTAGAAATGATCCAAGCTCAATCTATAATGGAATTCGTTGAACATATAATTGATCCCCCAATGGAATTACTGGCAGAAAGAGTGAACAAAGATCAATTCACACTGTATGCAGCAGTGGCAATGAAAATCCTTTGGGATGCAAGGGAGGATGCTCTGCTTTCAAACACTAAAGCCAGCATAGACCAACTAGCCCATCGTCTTAACAAACAGTATGACTCATACGTGAGATCACTTGAGATTACACAGGGAACTGAAGACCAAAGTAATGAGAGTGTTTGGATAGATATGCCTATTGGTGTACCGGAAATACAACACCAATGTCACCCGACCAACACCATCCCAACACCGATATCTTCAATGGCCCAGCCCTTTCTAAATGAGGACGCTGACTTCAACCCAAGTCCACCATTGAAGAAAATGAGAACTTCTTGATTGAACTTCAAAGATATATGCCAAGGTACTATAATAACATTGAAACTGTTTGTGTTTTTTTTTTAAATGTTTATAACCCCAAGTATGAACACTCCAAGTATTTGATAAAATGTTAATATGGGCTGAATTAATGAATGAACTCTCTTACATTTCAGGAGAGAAGGTTCAGTAAATACAATAAAGATTACACAATTGGATTGCTATTTCTCTTCCTTTTTTTGTAGTCAGATGAATCTGTTGTAGAGATAATATTGATCTTGTTAACTGGCTGTTGTAGATTTATCTTATGGATTGCAGAAAACATCATCAACTTCATTGTAAATCCAGCTTGCAAGCCCGGCTGGGAATGGAAGATCATGATGAAGGATATTTCTGCTTTGGCTTTTCCTCATTTATGGATGGGGTTTGATAATAACGTAGCCCACAGCCTCATTAGATGGGCGCTGGGGTCAAATCACTCAATGATGGCCTTGCCCTCCGATGCTGCATGTAGGATGCTGACTTCAATCCATATCTACTTTCAAAGAAATGAGAACCTCTTGATTGAACTTCTAAGAATATGCCAAGGTACATTGAAACATTCTCTATAATATTTTTAAATGTCAGGTATGTCTCCTCCCTTAGTTTTGTTTCATTTGCATCTGTTAGTTCTTTTATCACTTCTCTCTCTCAAATTAACTGGCTCATTCACATCATGGGTATCGATCCAATTTGAAAGGACATTATTTAAAAGAAAAACCAGAATTAATGAAAGAAATAGTCATTTGATAAACACTTTTTAAGTTGTTTTAGAAAAAAACAAAAAAATGTTAAGTTATAAGGTGAATGTACAGTACAAGTAATATATTGGTATCTAATAAACTATACAAAGAAATTACTCATTTAATATGCAGCTAAATTCAGTTTCTTTTAATTGTTAAAATTTTCTAAAATCCTTTTAGAAAAAAAATTTTAAATGTCAATGGACAAGTAAGTGCTGCTAATGATCTAAAAAAATATTTTTGACTTTCTTAGCTCACTGACTTTGTTCAATATAATATGAAAGTCATTTTCTTTCTAAAGTGGCATATGATTTTTTAAATTGACGAAGATCAATATCTAGTGAGTTGTACTTGAAAGGTTACTTGTAGGTTGTAGCTGAATTAGGATTATTGGATGATTTGAGCCTAACTTGTATGGTTAAAAAGTAAGGTATGGTCTTTTGACCAAATTGTACCTCCTACCAAATCATTACGTGGTGGAATTGAGGTCTTGGTTTTAATTTTATGTGAATAAGGAGGTATTATTTCTGCAAAAAATATTATTTTCAAAAAGAAAGTTAGACTTTTAAAATACTATAAAAAAAAAATTCAATTTTTTAGAACAAAAGTTATGAAAACAAGCTGATAGAAGTTCATTGTATCATGATTTTCATGATCTCTATCTCTCTTTCTCTCTTAAGTTACTTACACATCATGGGGACATGAGTATGTTTCTTGCCCATTGCCCCATATTGTCTGAGGTGTGATTTACTTTTGGCAAAATGTCTATTTGGAA
The DNA here is from genome assembly GCF_001633185.2 of Quercus lobata. Taxonomy (NCBI): domain Eukaryota; kingdom Viridiplantae; phylum Streptophyta; class Magnoliopsida; order Fagales; family Fagaceae; genus Quercus; species Quercus lobata. The sequence continues at coordinate 24,364,596 of NC_044906.1, read as the reverse complement.
TTTGGTCTATCAATTTATTGCTGTTAAGACCAGTTCTGAAAATTCATTATATGCTAAGGTCCAGAATATGGTAACATGTGTCCAGCCTATCTTGGTGTTGCTCCTTTTGAAGGAACTCATGTACAAATACAGTTTGTTGCCCCTAAGTTCACATGGTAGCATACTAGTACTCTGTAATTGGAAATATAATTTGATGTCATTGTAATTTTAGCTGGTATGATTTAAGGCCTTTTGTATTGCTGTTTTGTTAAAGTTTTATATTATTCTTGTCAAACAAATAACAGTTATTACTCCTTGTGTACTTGAACATATCCTACATTCGAGACTAGCTGGAAGGTTTCTCTCGAATTGATATCCCTTAGCACTACATTTTACCTTCACTTCACCTAATGCAGAAAGTCACGCATTGCAAATGATTGGACTTATTGGTTAGTCTTCCAAGAAGCTGAGAACCTTTGCTTCACTGGCTGCTCTCCAGAAACTGGAATACATTTGAAGAGCCTACAATTGGTCAACAGAAAGATGCAAGTCCAAAGCAAGCATTCCATTGCCCCCAATTTAGCCTCTCAACACTGGCAAATTGCTGCAGAAACTCCACCATCACCAGTTGACGGACTATGGTAAACCTTAGAATTATTAAAAACAGCCTATTGTTTTAAGAAACCCTCTTCTCTAGTTGCCTAGGCATTAAATTCATTGAAGACTTGACGAATGAAAAGTTTTAAAAATGAGTGTTTTCTTCACTTTCTCATCCGCACCAAAGATAGATCTGCCCTAAATTGTATCATAAGTTAGACTACTATTACCCTGGTTACAAATGGCTTTGATTGACCCACAGATGGCTTTACCATGCTGTCATTGTTGGGTAGCTCAGTGGCCAAGGCTGTAGCCCTCATTGTATCCATTATTAGGTTCACACATAATGGCTAGACTGCAGTTAGTGGGACCTTACGAGAAAATTGATGCAAGGACAGCAACATTCATATATAGTTAGCTAAAACTGAATGAACTTTTTAACATTGTTATATATAGACCTTCTCCACCCTATAACCATCAGCACAGAAATGAATTTACTATCTAGGATGACAATGTTTTGGAAATGTAGTTGTGAGTCAATTTTTTGTCATATACTTTCTGTTCAGCTGTGTTTGTTATTTACAATGTTCTTTCCCTATATGGCGACTATATTATCATCTTTATGAGTTACAATGAAAATACACATAATTTTAAATGCTTTGATTTTCTTATAATAAAATTCATCAATGTAGAATATATATTTTTTTTAAAAAATTTAGGACATTATTATATTGCAATCATAGAAATGGACCCTTTCTACATGTGCCAGAAGGCTGTTTGTGGGTGCTTGTGCATTTTGGAAGAATAACTATGGTGGTACTATCTTAACCACATTATCTAATAAACATGGTCACATAGAAAATGCTTATGTAATTTGAAATGCATTAAATGGCCAAACAGAAAAACTATATTTCGAGAAGCTTAGATGTGGGTTTCGATAATTTATTAATTTGATTATCTGCTTTGAATAACCCAAAATTAGAGAGCATAAAAGAAAAATATTAACAAGGACAATGACTGATAAGTTAAACTGTTAACATTAGATCCAGATGTTTTTATCTGTATGAAGGAGCTTTATGCTTTGAAAACATGCAAACTTGTTTGCAGAAAAGATGAATGCTCTTAGCAAGTAAGTGAAAAGGCAAAGACAAGCTCAATTTCAATACAAGTACCTGATTGCCCTCATAGAATTGGCATAGGCCATTGAGGTATGTTCATAAGTATTACTTTGTATGTTACTCTGCTTGGGATATTCTTGAATTAAAGAAAAGTAAACTCTATTAAAGTATGACTAACTTTCTTGCAAATCAAACTAAAACCTACTTTGAGCTATAGATTGATAAAACCGCCACCTGAAACAAGCCCTGTCAAGAGTGATTGTCCACAAGTTTGCTTGTAAGTGACCCAGTCACACGATTCCTTACTGCCTGGCCAGGGCATATAAGGGCACCCAAAATTAAAAGCAATAACATATAAATTAGTACTCTTGGTTTGCAACTTATCATAATCACCTTGTCACGAAATTAATTAACTTCATTATCTCAACATTGGAATATCTTTAAAAAAAATTTGATAATACATATAAATTACTCTCTTCTTGCTTAGCTGTCCTGTCTAGGCCAATTTTATGTATAACTCCTCTCTATAGTGAACACATTTTTTTTTTCAATAATATAACCTAGGGTCTTTTGTTAGGGGGACAATAACTTCTTTGAAGGAAAATGTGTATTTAGGATAATGTATGTCTAGAAATAAAATTATAGGGCAAGCAAAAATTTCATGATCAATAATTTTTCTGTTGTACCATTGATGTTACCTTAACCCTATCAAAACCTCTGGCTTTAGAATGGGATTAAGTGGTTGTGATATCTTCAAAAACTCAAGGGAACCAGTGTATTATATTAGAAGAATTGGGGCGTATGATACAAAGGATTACTTCATATAAGAAATTTCAATCCCATGGGAGGCAACAGCTACCCTGGCCTCCTTTTGCTTTGCCTTTCATCATGGTCTGTTTACTTTGACATCAGTTGATGTGTTCATCTTCCTTTTGTGGTATTGTTGTTCTCTTGTCAGAGTTGCTATTCTACCTAAGATATAATATAACCTTAAAATTGTTGCAATACCTTGAGAGCTGAGCATACTAAAAATTTCTTCTTATTGAAGCAACCTAAATTTAGTCTATTTTGTTGACAATTAATCATCATTCTATATCTATCATCCAAATGATGAAAAGATGAAACAGATTCCTATATCTATCATCATCATTCTTTTAAATTATGCATTAGTAAATGTGCGTGTGTGTGTTTCTTTTTCCTAGCTTTTGGTAATTGTTGGGTTTATAATTTGCTTTCAATATGGGAGTAATCACGAGGTCACTTTGCTTCGAGTTTGGTTTGCTTATGCTTCATTGTAATTTTAGTTAGTGTGATTTTAGGCCTTCTACATTAGTAATTTGTCAAACATGAGAACACATAAATAAGATCAATCATGGACTGATATTATGGTTAGTCAAGTTGGACCAAGTTGTTTGATCCACTAAAGTATGATTTCTTTACTGTGCTTTTTAAACTAATGATTTTATAACTTCTTATCCAATTGAATGAATGAATTTCACCCTCAATCTTGTATGTCTTTTACTTCTCCAACTGTATTCCTAATAAAATTCAATGAAGAATGACATTTCCTTTGAATTTCCATAGGAGTTTTTGATACTTAGTAAAACTAATAATTACTTTGAAGTAGCTTCTTAACTTTTTAGACTTATTTTATGCATTGGCCACACGGGGGCCAGAGGAGGGGAGGGGGGGGGGGGGGGGCAGGGAGGCGCTCTTCTTTTTACCCTCATGTCATGTTAAAGGCTAGCTAGAAGCAGTCCCCTGAATTTGTATCCCTTAGTCTAACAATCCTTCTTCTAGGTGTGAACAGCCTTCTTACTCTTCCTCTTTGCCAAGACTCCACTTCTATTTTTCTCTGCATTAAAGGTTTCATCATGGATTATAGATTTCATTCATATTCAAATCAAAGACATCCCAAGAAAGTATAGCTTTGTTGGCAGCGCTACTAGAAATCTTCACAGGCAATTCAGAATCAATGTTGTAAATAGTACTGGTTGTGTTTAAATCAACTGCTTCTTGCATTATATTATGAACATTTGATACTATTATGTAGAGTTATCTTCACTCATTGCTTCTTTAATGAAAAATTATGTTACCTTGATCTTGTTTAATGTAAGGGTGCCTGTTTTGTTAGTGCAGATTGTTGTGTCTAACCCAGTGTCTCACAAGTAAGGAGGTCTTGAGGCAACACATGATCATCCATCATGCATTTCAGAGAATAAGTCAAAGCAGAGAAATAGCTAGAGGCATACCCAAAATTGACACCACCACAATTGTGACTAAGGGAGAGACAATATCAACAGGTGCATTGAAATATGTTGGTGCTGAAAATCCCTAATTATGTCCACCATGATGTCTCTACTTTTCAAATTTCATGGATTGCTTGAAGTTATGGAAAGAGAAAACAGCAACAACCAGAATGTCAGCAACTATAATACTCCCACCATGATACTGCCCATCTTTCCAGCCATGCTGTTTGATACCAAAGGCCAAGAGAGTATAGCACAGGCCAAAAGTACAATAACAAGAGTGTCCTAATCTGCTTCAAAGACATAACTGTAAAAGCCTTTTGCAGGTGCCTTTTGGTACTTATTGGTACTGACATAATATTATGGCAATAGATTATGGTTGAAATTTTGCTGAAGTGTTTGCTCTATTTTCAAAATATCTACTACTTCCTTTATTTGTGAGGTGTGAGAATGGGTCAATATTTAACACCTGTTTTGGAGGCAGTGTTTGCAATCCTTCCACTTGGTCAGCAAACCAACCCAAGCTCACCAATAGAATAGTTATGTTTCTGTTAATGAAGTTTACTGTTGAAAGAGTTATATGTTGTTAAAGTTGAAGATAGTTGTGCAGTTGCAATCCTGCCTCTTCTTGTGCATAATTGAATTGGCATAGATGTAAAAATATCCATATGTACTTCATTCATTCAAATAATGAAAATTATTCCAATTTCCTCATCTCTTTTTCCTCTTTTAACTTCTTCTTCCTTTTTCTACATTACTGAATTGAGTTGATCTAAAAAGTTCTCATGTAGGAAGCCTTTGCCTGTGTCCAGATAGTTTTTTGGTTTACCTTCCTAGTTTTGAGATACTTATAAATATTTTCATTGGAAAAAAATTACTATAGTGAATTTCAACATCTGAAAAATACTTGTACACTGATTTACGAAATTTTATAACTGCCTTAGGGATTTGACACTACCTTGGAGTCTTTGATTCATGGAAATGTAGCAGTAAGATATTCACAGTTCCATGTGGTTTACTTGGATGTATGCTTTATGCTTTGAGTTTCAAGGCTGTTTAGCAGTAAGAACCAAATTAGCATTTAGGGAATCATGAATCTTGTGATAGAGATAGAGATAAACGACAGTCAACCTAAACAGCACTGCATTCCTACTAAAGCTGAGAGCCACGCGACACGTTTTCATTTAATGAAGGAATGACTTTAGAGAACAATGCCATTTCAGTCTTGGATATTAATTAACTTACAACATGTGAGATCCACCTGTACTAACTAACTCTAAGATTACTGTTTCAGTCTCTATTAGTATGTTAGATCTGTAACTGACTCTAATCCTGCAAATGACTATATAAAAATGAATCTAACATAGAGTTTTTGAGCTAATACAGTCATTTAGATATTTTCTTTTAAATTTCTCTATTCCTTCGTTGAATCTCACATGGTAGCAGAGCCTTCAAAATTCTCTTTGGTGGTTGGAATCAACAATGCTAGAGAAGTTTGGAGAAGTTTGGACCAACGATTTGCTTCAACTTCGAGGGCTAATATCTTGAATATGAAGATTGGACTACAAAATATAGAAAAAGGTACTGACACTATCAATGGATTCTTACAGAGAATTAAAGCTGCAAGAGATTGATTACTAGCAGTTGGTGTTACAGTGGATAACAAAGAGTTAATCTGCATAGTCCTCAGAGGCTTGCCTAAGGAGTATGCTCACTTTTTTTTGCAATCAGGACTAAAATTTAATAATTCATATGAAAAAACTTTGATTGAAAATGCTGAAGGAAATTTGCATTCTATGGCATTGTATGCCTCATCAAACTAGAAGCAGAATGTGAATCATTCACAGGCACAGATGTGTCTGAATTCGGGTGGAAATCAAGGTCGAGCAAGAAATTCACATAACCGTGGTAGAGGAGGAAGGTTCATATATGTAATGCTTCTCTTAGCTCTAAATACCATAATTTCCAACTTAGAGATGTGTTACATGTGCCTAGTATTGCTTCTAATCTACTCTCAGTTCACAAATTATGCTTGTGTAACAATTATCATTTTGATGCTATAATTTCCAGTGTTAGGATATTCGGACGGGAAAATATTCTACGAGAATTTGAGTGAAAATGGAGTCTATCCAATCTACTCAAAACCCTAAGCATCAACTGCATCTTCATCACCTTTACATCTCAATACATGTCCTGGTTCATCTACCCAATCAAAGAATCAGACTTTGTGTAAATTCTGTAAATAGGTTTCTTTCCAAAAAGTGGATGCCATGCCATCATAGACTAAAACACCCTAGTCATACCTTTTCTTTCAAAATCATGTACTGCAAATAACTCTGATGTGCATTGTAGACACTACCTTTGCTAAATCTGATTTTTCAGTCTTCTAAACCTTTAGAATTAATCCACACTAATGTGTGTGGTCCAGCTCCAATACAATCATCAATAGTTTTAAATACTATCTTGTACTTCTTGATGATTTCACCAAGTTTACTTGGATTTTTTTGTTGAAATTGAAATCTGATTTCCTATTTACTTTCATACATTTTACAGGCACCATTGAAAATCTTCTTGATCACATAATCAAAATTCTTAGATCTGAATTGTTGGGGTGAATTCACTTCTAGTGCCTTTAATGATTTTTTCTCTAATCATTGTATTACTCACCAATTATCTTGCCCTCACACACCCCAACAATATGGAGTGGCTGAAAGGAAACATAGGCATCTTGTTGTGTGTGCTTTGACCATGCTTTCTCACTCAAAATTACCTACCACTTATTGCTCATATGCTATTTCTACTGTTGAGCATCTCATAAACAGACTACCCACTCCTCTACTCCATAATCTTTCACCTTGGGAGCTCCTCTTTAAGGCCAAACCAGATTTATTACACTTGAAAGTTTTCCTCTTCTTAAGCCTTGTAATACCCACAAATTTCAACCTCACACTTCTCCTTGTGTATTTTTAGGTTACCCTCCCTACTCAAAAGGTTACAGATGTCTTGAACCTCACTCTCACAGAATTTATGTTACCAGGCATGTTTTGTTTAATCAACATGTTTTTTCTGCATTTACACAAGTTTCATCTTCACAATCTAGTGCTTCTCCCTCAAATTCTCCCTCACCTACTCTTTGACTCACCTTTTTATTGCACTCTTGTTCTCAATCAATTCTTCAGCCCTTTACTCAATCTAATTCCACTGCACAATCCTCTTCTACTCTACCTGTACTGAAACCTTCACCTTTACCTTCAGTTCGACTAGTTTCTGCAGAAACTAGTTCCCGGCATGCTTATCCTTCTCCACCAGCCACTTCTACACCAGATATTTCCCAACCAGAACCTTCTCATTCTACATCCTTATCTGGCACAAACAAACATCCTATGGTAACTTGATTACTATACCACATAACCTCCCTCATATAAAATTGCAGCCCAATTCCCACACTGCTTTGCACCTATGAATGATGAATATGATGCCCTTATGACATGGCCTAAGCAATTATCTTCTTGCATTCACGCGTTTTAGCATATATTCGCATAAAATTTTTTTGAACTTTCTTAATATAGGGGATTGATAAAGAAAGTAGAATTGATAAAATTTGACATATGATCAAATTAACTGGCCATTAAAGAGATCCTCATATCAATTTGCAGTTCTAATCATAAGAACTTATAGCTTCAAACAGCTTGGGAAACAAACATAAATACACAAAATAGATTTAGTGCAATGCTTCATCCTCTGGAACATCTTTTAATCTCTTGCAACTTCGATAAGGCTTCTCCATAGTAAAACGTTCTTTCGATGAATCAGCAGCAAAGACAGTCCAACTCTCACCATAGAAGCCACACACTCTTCACCTCTGAAAGCAATGTTGTTTTTGTTCTTGCTGCTGCTATCTTCACCAGAAGAATAATTAGTACTGCTGCTTTGCGAAAAAGATTCATTATCCTTGAAAAGCCTTGGATCAGCAATATCCAAGATTTTACTCTCATGCACTTCGGAGATGAACTTGTTTATGCTTAAACCTTCCTGGAAAGTCCCATCTGTGGGCTTCTTGGCAATGATTATCTCAAGCAGCAGTATCCCAAAACTATAGACATCCCCACTGGTTGAAGCCTTTCTACCCAAGCCATACTCAATAATAGTATTTCAGGATATTAGGATCAAGTATTTCCAACCAGAAATGATAAAAGCTTGAGGAAAAAATGTAGAAACATAGGGTGTTAATTTTAAATTTTTTTTTACTGATATGTTCTTTGGGGTCGAATGTAGCAAGTGAGGTAGAGTAGAACATTGTTTGAACTGTGAATGTAATCACTAAATCTTTTTAAGTTTCATAAAGTAAGATCCACAACATACCTGGAGCAATATAACCAATTGAGCCTTTTAGTCCAATTGTGATGCTCCCATTCTGTGATGAATCATGGGAGAGAAACCTTGCTAACCCAAAATCTCCCACATGAGCAGTCATATCTTCATCTAAAAGCACATTTCCAGGTTTCAAGTCACAATGGACTACAGGTGGGTCAAAATCATGATGTAGGTTATCTAATGCAGAAGCTACATCAATGGCAATATTTAGTCTCTGGATCAAGGTCAGTGTTGATCCACACTCAACGTCCTCTGGGTACAACCACTTATCCAGGTTACCAATAGACATAAATTCCATAGCTAAAGCCTTGAATTCAGCTCCTGTGTGATCAATGCTGGAGCAAGAAGTGAAGACCTTAACAAGGTTCTGATGCTGGATGTTTCTGAGAGCTTCACATTCTGCATCAAAACTCTTGGAAGCTTTGCTTTGTGTCAAGTCAAGAACCTTCACTGCAACTGTGGTGTGGATTCCACTTTCACCAGTGCTGAAAACAGCTCTATAAACAGACCCAAAAGCTCCCCTCCTTATCAAATTTGTTGTGACAAACCTGTTTGTTGCAAGCTGGATTTCAGAGTAAGATAGCCTTGGCGGTAAACCCTTCAGTTCAGATGATGAACTTTCATTGTTTATTGTCTTTCTCTTCTTTTTGGTGATCACTGCACATACTAAACACAATGCACACACAAGCACAATGAAAGAAGAGGTTTGAGTAATGACTTTGAGCACTAAATCTGAATTCCTTTTTGTTTTTGTCACACAAGTAGAGACTCTAAGCTTTTCTGCAGTCTCATGGTCAAATACGCAGAGCTGATTGTTTCCCTGGAGAGAATCCCAGCTGATGTTGGCAAAGACACCATTTTTCGGTACTTCTCCTTCCAAGCTATTGAAAGAAAAATTTAACATCTGCAAAGCATTAAGGTTCTCCAATTCTGTTGGGATTAGGCCAGAGAGATTGTTGGAAGAAAGATCCAAGCTCTCCAGTGCTGCTAGATTTTCCAGTGACTTTGGTATTGAGCCAGTTATCCTGTTTCTTGCAATGTTAAGAAGTTGCAAAATTTAGTATCTCTTGGTTATTGCAGGAATATTTCCAGATAGCTGGTTTCCAGAAATGTCCATGATTTCAAGCTGTCTCAAATGGCCAAATTCGTTGGGCAGAAAACCGCTTAGACTGTTATTTGCCAACAGCAAAAATTTTAGCTGGGGAAGCTCAAAAATTTGCTTTGGAATGCTGCCATTGAGGGCTGTCCTTGCTAGAACAAGCACCTCTAATCGCTGGAATGTTGCTTTTCTCATGGGAATTCTACCAGATAACCGGTTGTTTGCCATGTCTAGCTCATATAGCCATGTAAGATTGCTAAAGATATCCGGAATTTCTCCAGAGAACAAGTTGTCAATAACCATAAGTCTTTCTAGTTTCTGAAGTCTTCCAATGGAGTTTGGTAGTTTGCCTTTGAAAAGAAATTTTCTCAATTGATAAGGACACAAGGTTTTGGTACATTTCCAATCTTTGAGGGAAGCTACCGGTCAAGAAATTATCATGAACACAAAAATGTTGGAGATTGACCGAGAGATTTGCGACAGAAGGGGGAAGTTCACCAGCTAATTGGTTAGAATTCAGAAGGATTTTGCTTAGCAGGGTACAGTTTGTAAGGGAGTCAAATACTTGGAAATTCAGTTTTGTTGTAGAAGATAAACTGTTCGCACCAAGGAGTAACTGGACAAGATGTTTCAAGTTACCAAGTAAAGGAATATGCCCAGTGAAATTATTTGAGGAGAGATCAAGGTGTTCAATATATGAAGCATTGGATAAAGAACTTGGTATTGGTCCTTCCAGATGATTGCTGGCCAAGCGGAGATCCCTTATTTTGGGAAGGGTAAGGCCTATATTGGAGGGAAGCTTTCCAACTAGCCTGTTTAGTGTGAGAGATAAGAACTTCAGGGAGGAAATGTTGAAAATTGAAAAGGGAATCTCACCACTTAATTGATTCTCCGAGAGTTGAAGAGTGACAAGATTATTGAGACGACCCAACTCATTTGGAATTTTGCCAGATATCTGAGTTCTTGACATGTTGAGAACGGTAAGAGTGGAGAGATTGCCAAAAGTAGAGGGAATTGCACCAGTAAGATTGTTCATGGACGCGTCAAGAACTTTCAGTCTATGAAGTCGGCCTAGTTCACGAGGAAGATGACCAGTAAGTTTGTTGTTCCGAAACATTATAGTTTCAAGCCTACGACAATGAGATAGACTGATAGGAATCGTGCCATTAATTATGTTCCCCACGAGAATTATATGCTGAAGGCTAGTAAGATGGCCAAGCTCAGAAGGAATTTGACCAAAAAAGGAGTTGTTTGAAAGGTCTAGAGTTTTGAGGGAAGTGAGGTTGGAGAGCTGAGGGGGAATAATACCAAAGAGTCCCAGACTGCTAAGGTGCAGTGATTGGACTTTTGTTGTACTGCTGGTGCAGTTGACCCCAAACCAAGTACAGTGAGAATAACTTATATTCCACCCAGACAGAGCATTTTGGGGATCAGACACCAAGGATTTGAAAGATAAGAGTACTTCTGTTTCAGTGCCAGAGTCAATACCCCCTACCTTTCTCGCACTGTAGCAAGCGAAAATTTGAAAAAAGAGGATGAAAAGCATTAAGGAGAAATGAAAATGCCTCATTGTTTTTCAATGTATGTATTAATTGGAGAATGCAGCAAATTAATGAAGTATGCTGCAATCACCAGTTTTAATGGTTTGATGTTTTGAGCCCACCTGGATTGTGTTCTTATAATGTTTGCTGGAACATTGGTCTGGTGACAGAAGTCACTTTCCTCCTAATTGGGAATTGGACTATGGCTTTTTCCTCCTAATTGTACAGAACTTGAATTTGAAAATATCAGCCTGCGTGCATTTCACTGCAAAAAGTTGAGGAGACAATTCTTGACGGAGGTTTGATAAAAAACAAATTTTGTTAAAAATGACCAAGTCATCATAAGTTTCCTAGACGCTGCATATCAATGAAGATTGAAGATACAGACAGATATAGCTTCTTTAGTATGGCACCAGGAAGACCATTCTTTATAAACGTTTGTAGAAAATTCAACATGAAGGAATATAGATGCATACATGTGATCCTACGACAACAGGTCCATGATAATTATTCTTTGTTATCAGGCTAAAGACGTAAATTAGTTTTTCATGTATGAGAATTTTGAATGTAAATCTTTTATTCAAGAAAAAAAAAAAAAATTGTACTAATTGAGCTACTTGGAGTATTGGACCCATATAGTGTGTACAAATTATATTATCATAAATAGGACCGTCATGCCATTGTCTGGAAACTTGGTTAAAAAGATTGCTACTGCAATGAGGTCAGTAATTGGTACTCTTGATGCCAAAAATAGCTTTTAGTTTTTTCCATTTCTAAAAATTATCTCCGACTCAATCTCAGAGACTAAAACAGGCTTGCTATGTTGATAAAGTTTACAAAATAATATTATTTCAATACTGGTTTTCTTCTATAGGAGCAACTAATTTTAATTTTTAGATTCACGTAAGGTTTAGATATTGCTTTCACTCACATCCAGTTTCAGCCTTAATTAATTACTACATATGACCAAGTCCACTAAAAAACGGTAGCAAGGTGAACAGAATTCTTACCAAAGCCATATTAGCACATGTAGCCGAATGGCTCCAAACTGCCCACGAGGTTCGATAAAAATCATTTGATTTAACAGAAACACCCAAGTCATCATAAGTTTTCAACACGCTGCTAGACCATGCCTGGTGGGCCTAACATAATTTGAGGCCTAGAGTGAAAAATTCATGTGGGGTATTTCATATAGAGCATTAAATATCATAGTTGAAGCATAAATTTGAACAAAAAGAGCTAAAAATATATTATTTTTTAAAGAAGAAGCTTACTTTTAACTTGGATACATGACTATGCATGCATGGTTAATTAAAGTTGTTCTCTAAATTTTAATTTTATATCTTCTTTTTAAGTGGAAGAGATAAATAGATACTATTTGCTATGTGACTTTGTAGGTGATTAATTACTTTACAAAAATTAAAGCCTCAACCTATTAGGGAGATTAGTCATCATTGATGATCTAACATATTTACAACATTTTTTTTTGAAACATTTTAGGATTCCAATTGGGTTAAATTTCTATTAGTCTCTTATTTTGGAAACCTTGTTAGATAAGAAAAAGAGAAATACTGAAGATACTACAAAATGTTCAAAATATAATGTGATAATGACTATTATTGATGAACTTCAACAACCTAATTAATGAGTGTTTGAATTTCTTCTTTAGGTAATCGGTAACATGTCAGTTTGTAAGCGTATAGTAAAATTTGTGGTGTCTTTAACATCATTCATTTTTTTTTTTTTTTTAAAGTGTTCAATCATTTAAAATTTGTTATATTCTTATAAAATTTTGGGTCTTTTATGATGGGGGATGGGCTTTTTTTTCCTAGAGAATTTTTTTGTTGTTGTTGTGAGGCCTTAGGGCTAGGTCTTGGACCGCAAATATAAACAAAAATATAAGCATTTTTATGACTAAAAATGCTTGTCTTGTAATCACAATATAAACAAAAATAGTAAGCACAAGTACAACCACTTTATTAAAAAGCTTATTGGTTATTAATCTTATGAACACTTGCATTGTATCAAGAATTAAATTTTCTATACTAATTAATTATTTTGCAGTAAAAAAATTAGTAGTTGACATGTTCCGTTAAAGATGCTAAGATCGATAGATGCAAAAGCAGAAGTAAGAAAATAAATAATAAAAGAACACACGAGAATTATGTGATTCAGTTTGATAGCCTATGTCCATGTAAGAAGCTCTTAAGGACTACATCTTTACTATATGAGTGAAGTACAATTTCTGTCTTATAATGAACCCTAGACTAATCACAATTAATTAATTGGCTTAATTGTAGTTCAAGTAGTATTTTTAACTTGTACACCAAACATGATTAAACTTAAGCCAAAACTATTGGGTTAATATACCTCTAATATGTTCAATGACTACCCGTACTCTTTTTCGTTGTGATACCATTAAATCTCTCAATAAAAAGTTGATTGTATGTTTTATTATTATTAAAAAAAAAAAAAAAGAGGTTGAATGTATGTTTTAGATGATTTATAATAACGCCAGTTCATGGCTCTCTTTAGAATATGCACTGGCACACCTATTTAAATTTTTGAATGCAATCCATTTGTAACTTTTAGCATCAAACATTGTTTTTTTTTTTTGGACAAACATTGTTTTAGTACATGTAAATTCAACTATAATTTTAATGTTGGGTTTCAGGGATGTAAGTACAATAATATCTCTCGTATCACCCACCTAATATTTTTCATACATTTCTTATGTGGCAATAATCGATCACTAACATTCTCAATCTGGTCTTGAACGGTATGTCATAGATATATATAACATTCCCAAAGAAAAAATTGGCTGCATTTAATTACAAAAATTGACTTAATCATTGACTTGTATTAGCTATTATGAATACCATAGAAAGTAGAAACTGTTATGTTTAGAATTGAGTGTAACAGTGAAATATAATTTACTGTATATGCATGTATCATGTGTGTGCATACACAAAACTTATAAAGTACAACACAAAAATTAGTATAGATGATTTGTTTTCCATTTGTAATGATTAGTTTTCTCTAGCCAATCATCTTGGTCTACTACCCTTCCAACCATGTTGCTAAGAATTTTTGTAATAGGCTTTCTGATGCCCAACAGTGCCGTTGGCCGCACGCCCTAAGACAATGGAATTGAGTCACGATCAACAAAGTTGCTTCAAAGAAAGTAGATAATTTGTCTTTAATTGCCTTTTTACACAACTTTGAACCATTCTGGGCTGTACATGCATGCAACGAAAGTAACATATTTGGCCTTTGCTTTTCTTTAACATTTTGTTGCTGCGTTACAAAGATCAAACCCTCAACGTTTCCTTTGGGATAATTTGGGAGGTGCAGTGACAAAGCTAAAAGCTTTGGAGTATGTGGAATTTAGTGTTGGAGCTAATAATCACAGAAAAGTCTTTCAAGTGAGTGAAGGGTTGGAGCTGATATGACAAGTCTTTCAAGTAATGAGCGAAGGGTTGGTGATCAGGTCAATGACCAAAAATATATTGACACTAAAAGCACGGCTTCTAACGTAAAAAGAACTGATGGAACAATATCATAACATAATAAAAAAATAGTGAAAGTTGAAAATATTATGAAGGTATTTATGAAATAATTTTTTCAATAATTGTACAGTACTGAGAACTATTTGACCACTTAATTTAACATTTTCTTGCCTGAGATGTGAGATAATAAGCTATTAATTATGGATAAAATTTATAAAATAATATTAATTCAATGTTGGTTTTCTTCTCCAGGAGCAATTTGCCAGATCTCATCACGTATGATTTACTACATTGGACCAAGTCCACGTAAAAGGGTATAGCAGGGTGATCAAAATTCTTACCAAAGCCACATCTCACATGCACGTAGCCAAAAATGCCCCATCGAGGTTTGATTAAAATCATTTGATTTCAGAGAAACAACCAAGTCATCGTAACTCGTAACTTTCCAACAAGCTGTAAGATTATGCTCAAGAGTAATGTTGGTGCCACATAAAATGACATAACTTATGCCATTTTAATTAAAATAATTAAAACGATTTGATTTCTATTTATTTAAAATTTATGTGGTTAATACCTTCTGATATTTCTCTCGCGAAAATATATTTAGGATTCAAATCTCATTCTCTCGTTGTAATTAAGTATAAAATTATAAATAAATAAATAAATCTATATACTAACGTTAATATTGTACGAGATTAAGATTTAATTAGAAAATTCTTAATTGATCAAAGAAAATTTTCAATGTTGCAATAAGCAGTAAAAAGAAAAAGAAAAGAAAGAAAAAAAAAAAAAGCTTATTGGTTATTAATCTTATGAACACTTGCATTGTATCAAGAATTAAATTTTCTATACTAATTAATTATTTTGCAATAAACAAATTATTAGTTGACATGTTCTGTTAAAGATGCTAAGATCGATAGATGTGAAAGCAGAAGTAAGAAAATAAATAATAAAAGAACACACAAGAATTATGTGGTTCAGTTTGATAGCCTATGTCCATGTAAGAAGCTCTTAAGGACGTACTACATCTTTACTATATGACTGAAGTACAATTTCTGTCTTATAATGAACCCTAGACTAATCACAATTAATTAATTGGCTTAATTGTAGTTCAAGTAGTATTTTTAACTTGTACACCAAACATGATTAAACTTAAGCCAAAACTATTGGGTTAATATACCTCTAATATGTTCAATGACTACCCTTACTCTTTTTCATTGTGATACCATTAAATCTCTCAATAAAAAGTTGATTGTATGTTTTATTATTATTAAAAAAAAAAAAAAAAGAGAGGTTGAATGTATGTTTTAGATGATTTATAATAACGCCAGTTCATGGCTCTCTTTAGAATATGCACTGGCACACATATTTAAAGTTTTGAATGCAATCCATCTGTAACTTTTAGCATCAAACATTGTTTTTTTTTTTTGGACAAACATTGTTTTAGTACATGTAAATTCAACTATAATTTTAATGTTGGGTTTCAGGGATGTAAGTACAATAATATCTCTCGTATCACCCACCTAATATTTTTCATACATTTCTTATGTGGCAATAATCGATCACTAACATTCTCAATCTGGTCTTGAACGGTATGTCCTAGATATATATAACATTCCCAAAGAAAAAATTGGCTGCATTTAATTACAAAAATTGACTTAATCATTGACTTGTATTAGCTATTATGAATACCATAGAAAGTACGTAGAAACTTTTATGTTTAGAATTGAGTGTAACAGTGAAATATAATTTACTGTATATGCATGCATGTATCATGTGTGTGCATACACAAAACTTATAAAGTACAACACAAAAATTAGTATAGATGATTTGTTTTCCATTTGTAATGATTAGTTTTCTCTAGCCAATCATCTTGGTCTACTACCCTTCCAACCATGTTGCTAAGACTTTTTGTAACAGGCTTTCTGATGCCCAACAGTGCCGTTGGCCGCACGCCCTAAGACAATGGAATTGAGTCACGATCAACAAAGTTGCTTCAAAGAAAGTGGATAATTTGTCTTTAATTGCTTTTTTACACAACTTTGAACCATTCTGGGCTGTACATGCATGCAACGAAAGTAACATATTTGGCCTTTGCTTTTCTTTTACTTTTTGTGGCTGCGTTACAAAGATCAAACCCTCAACGTTTCCTTTGGGATAATTGGGAGGTGCAGTGACAAAGCTAAAAGCTTTGGAGTATGTGGAATTTAGTGTTGGAGCTAATAGTCACAGAAAAGTCTTTCAAGTGAGTGAAGGGTTGGAGCTGATATGACAAGTCTTTCAAGTGATGAGCGAAGGGTTGGTGATCAGGTCAATGACCAAAAATATATTGACACTAAAAGCACGGCTTCTAACGTAAAAAGAACTGATGGAACCATATCATAACATAATAAAAAAATAGTGAAAATTGAAAATATTATGAAGGTATTTATGAAATAATTTTTTCAATAATTGTACAGTACTGAGAACTATTTGACCACTTAATTTAACAATTTCTTACCTGAGATTTGAGATAATAAGCTATTAATTATGGATAAAATTTATAAAATAATATTAATTCAATGTTGGTTTTCTTCTACAGGAGCAATTTGCCAGATCTCATCACGTATGATTTACTACATTGGACCAAGTCCAAGGAAAAGGGTATAGCAAGGTGATCAAAATTCTTACCAAAGCCACATCTCACATGCACGTAGCCAAAAATGCCCCATCGAGGTTTGATTAAAATCATTTGATTTCAGAGGAAAAACCAAATCACCGTAACTCGTAACTTTCCAACAAGTGCAAGATTATGCTCAAGAGTAATGTTGGTGCCACATAAAATGACATAACTTATGCCAATTTTAATTATTTTAATTAAAATAATTAAAACGATTTGATTTCTATTTATTTAAAATTTATGTGGTTAATACCTTCTGATATTTCTCTTGCGAGAATATATTTAGGATTCAAATCTCATTCTCTCGTTGTAATTAAGTATAAAATCATAAATAAATAAATAAATCTATATACTAATGTTAATATTGTACGAGATTAGATTTAATTAGAAAATTCTTAATTGATCAAAGAAAATTTTCAATGTTGCAATATGCAGTAAAAAGATAAAGAAAAAAAAAAGCTCTAATACCAAGTAAAAGTAGAAAGTAGTGTAGAGAGATAAATTTAGTGGAAATAAGAGAAAGATTGTCAAAAAAAAAAAAAAAAAACTACACAAACCCCACGTTTTCCTTTTATTTTTTTTCTCCATTTTTCTATTCTTTTCGTGTTTGTGACCAGTGGGGGAGATGTTTTTAAAATGTGCAACATTCCAATATCGTGCTACAAAAATAAAAAGAAAAAAAAAAATCATTATTCGCAATTCTATTAACTTAACCATCTTGTCAAACGTGTATCTTACTCACCAAATCTAATGAATATTTCTTGGATTGACATGTTCTTTAGCATGTGAGTATATGACCCAGATTGGATGTAATATATGTGGCAATTTTCGAGGTATTCCACTTGAAATGGACTAGGAACGTTCGTACGTTATCTAAATTCTTTTTCTTTTCACTTTTCTCTGTTGACAAGTCTACAACTTTTTGGTATAAATAATTATCTTCATCTACAAATTGCTCCATTCTGCTTCCAAAATATTCTTGAGCTTGTTCTCCCTTCATCTTCTAATATCACAATCTCACAACCAAAAAGGGGGGAAAAAATGGTCTTCTCTAGTTCGTTCAAATTGCTGGCCATGGCTCTTGTTTTAGCAGTCATGTTGCTCATGTCCTCTAAGATAGTTGAAGCAACACCAAATTTCAAACTCGGTTTGTAGAAAGACTACTTTGATTGTTTTAATTTCTGTTTTGTTAAAATTTTTCTTCTTCTAGCATCTAAGATTGTTCTCTTTGATTCCTTTTTCTTTTCTCTCTAGCTAGTGAATCTTCAACCACCACCCCCCTCCCCCTCTCCCACACCCCAGGTTGGTCTAGCGATTTCTAAGGGCCCATAAGATCTTTGAGGTCCCGGATTCAAAACTCCTAACTAGCATCCATAATACTTCTTCTAAATCTAAATCTAAGGGGTTGATCTAATGAGTGCTAATGGCCCGTAAGATTTATGAGGTCCAGGAATCGAAACTCAACATCTTTGGGTCAACGCAAGGGATTTTCATATGTAATAATTGTTTGTGTGTGAAATGAGAGACTAATGCCCGAAAAGCTCTGAATACCTATATTAGAAATTAAAAAAATATTTAAAAAATTGTTGAATTTGATTGTGTGTGGTTTCAATGTTACAGGGCGAAGGGCTCTGGATGGAGTACCATATTGGGGTCGCTACATAGAGCCGCCCGAAATTCCAAGAAGTGGAGGCTACCACACTCCCTCACCATAATTGCCAAGGTGGATGCAAAGCAGATCTGGAGAGGAACATGGAGTCTGAAGATGCCATATGCTACTGCCAGATTATTAATATCTACTATTTGAAGACATGTTTTAGACGTTTCTTTTATGCATGCATGTAGTGCCATGTTTGATGGCTAAATAAGATATGTTTAAGGTTCAATTATTCTGGTCTTATAGTACATGTAGTATGCTTAAATAAAATATTAGAAAGATATTAAATGCAATACTATGTTTAGAGTTTGGCATTGTAATGACTTGAGTTGAGTATAATCCAGTGAACAAATAGGATTCACTATTGGAATAAATGAAGAGTAAATGTCTTCCAAAGAACTTTCAATTTTCTCCTATATATTGATTTTCTTGTACCTGTAAGCAGTAACACTAAGTTCTTTAGTGCAAATTATACCCCAAAAGTTTGGAGATTTCTGAATTTTGTATCATGAAGTTTCAAAATTTTGATTTTATTGTTGGAAGTTATATTTTATTTGTATTAGTAACCCCACTGTTCATATTTTCCATTAAGTACTACATAAGCTTGTTACACTTGCTTAGTTTATCTAATAAAATGATGTTACGTCATTTTTGTACCCTAACAATTTTTTCTAAAAAAATAGTAACAATAAACTTAGAAAAAAAAATCTGAAAAATCATTTTATTGAATATAACAAACTAAACATGTGTGACAAGCTTATACAACATTTAACAGAATATATGGACAATAGAGCTGTTGATGCACACAAAATATAACTTTAGGAGGTAAAATCTAAATTCTAAAATTTTAGGGTATAAAGTCCAAAGAGGCAAAGACTCCCAAATTTTAAGGGTTTAGTTTGTACTTTAGCCTTATTTCTTTGAGATTGAAACCTTATTTATGTTTGTGTACATCTCTAAATATAAATATTAAGGGTAAATTACTATTTTGAACTTAACATTTACACTATGCGTCAATTTGGTCCCTAATGTTTCAAATGCATTAGTTTAGTCCGTAACTTTTTGGTATTGTGTCATAGTAGTAATTGCCATAAGTGCTGAATGAAATTAAAAAATACTGATGTATCTACCAATCACAATAAAAAATTATTTTTATGCCACTTAGATGCCAAATGGATTGCCAGGTGGCGTAAAAAAAAAAAAATACAACAAAAGAAAAACACAACCTAGATAACAAAATCAAATGGAAATTAAAAGAATAGAGAATTAAAAATACAAAAATGAAACAAAGAAACAAAAAAAAAAAAAAAAAAATCAAACATGTAAGCAAGCAAAAATTTACTTATTAAAAAAAAAAAAATTGGATTGACATTGATGGCCTCCACATCAATACTGAATACCACTGCCGCAACTCCATTGTAAACCCAAATCTCCACAGTCTGGAATTAATAACAAAATTAATTTGGGAGGGGGTCTAACTTGAGACATGATAATAATATAATGGTTATTGCCCACTGAAGGCCCATTAAAAAGGCCTAGGGTAGCCAATAAGGCCTAGCCTACCATCCCAGCCGAATATGCAATTCAGCTCACTAAAATACAAAACTATTGTGACCCTGGCCTATATGATTTAAGAGGGTGTTTGTTAAACAACAGTTTTTAGTGTTTAAATAATATTATACATATTTTTATACACTATTTCAGCCTCACGTATTTTCACAAAACTACAACAACGTTACTAGAAACCTCTTACCAAACAGGTGATCTGATACCAATTGGAAAATATGTTTTAGAACACATCTATTTTTTGAGATAAAAGATAGAGAATGTATTGAATAAGACCAAAACCAACGTATACAAGTAAGTAAAAACCCTGAAACATCCAGGGGAAAAAACGAAGACAAAAAACCAGCAAACGATTAAAAAGGAAAAAAAAAAAACAGTTAATTTATGAGTGAGTCCAATTGGAAAATATGTTTTAGAACACATCTATTTTTTGAGATAAAAGATAGAGATTGTATTGAATAAGACCAAAACCAATGTATACAAGTAAGTAAAAACCCTGAAACATCCAGGGGAAAAAACGAAGACAAAAAACCAGCAAATGATTAAAAAGGAAAAAAAAACAATTAATTTATGAGTGAGTCCAAACAGATTAGTAAAAATAGTTTGTTTCAAGTTTCAACCATAGTTAAAATTGTTCAAATAGAAAGCAATAAAAAGGCACACTAATTTGGTAACGAAATGGAAAGCTAATGAAAAATCTTTCTAATGGAAAAACCATTCCAATAATGATCCGATCTTATAGAAAACTATTAAAAGAAACAGCCACAACAATTTTAATATAGAACTTTTGCACAACTAGACGCTCTATTATAACTTCACCAAATGCCCGCTAATTATCCAACCATAGTGGCCTTATACTCTCTGAAATCCTTCTCCGCAAACTTCCTCTACAAACATAATTGTTTAACTTCAAATTGTCATATCTCATTAATTTCAAATCTAATAAATTGAGTCAAATTTCACAATTAATTAACAGACTTAATTGTAGTACAAGTAGTATTCTTAACTTGTACACCACGCATGATTAGGGTGAGGACTAAACTATTGGGCTACCATATCTCTAACATGTTCAATGACTACACTGTTACTTTTTTTTGGTTGTGACACCATTAAATCTCTAAATAAAAAGTTGACTATACGTTTTATTATTATTTCATTTATTTGTAAAAAAAAGGGGAAAAAAAAAAGGTCGAATGTATGTTTTAGATGATGTGATAACACCAGTTCAATCTCTCTTTAGAACATACACTGACACACATATTTTCGAATGCAATCCATTTGTAACTTATAGCATCAAACATTGTTTTTTTTTTGGACAAACATTGTTTTAGTACATGTAAATTCTTCAAATATAATTTTAATGTTGGGTTTGATGGATGTAAGTTCAATAAATATCTCTGGTATCACCCACCTTATATTTTTCATACATTTCTTATGTGGCAATAATCGATCACTAACATACTCAATCTAGTCTTTGAATAGTATGTCATAGATATAACATTCCCAAAGATAAAAATTATCAGGCTAATATTGGTAAAGAGGAATTGGTTGTTAGATTAGATGAATCTAATAAAAAGAATGAATTTTTGAGAAATCAAATTTCCTCTTAAGATGAGAAGATGAAATGCTTGGAATAAGAGTTAGTTGAATCTAAAGCTAAAATTGAAAATCTGACTAGTACCAAGCCTGTTGTTGATAATAGAAGTGTTTCTGTTTCTCTTAAGCCTAAAGCTGAAAAATTTTATATCCCTCCTTTTAAGAGGAATCATAAAGAAAAGGTTTATATTGCTAGGTTAGATAAAGGTAAAAGTTCTGATGTAGATGCTGAAGTTTCTAAACCTAAGTCTAAACCTATTGTTAGAGAGCATAAGAAATTTGTTTTTGTGCCTACATGTCACCTTTGTGGTATTGTTGGTCATATTAGACCAAATTGTTCTTTGTTAAGGCAAAAACCAAAATCTGAGACTAGTTTTGCTGTTAGGAGTACGGATGTTCATAAATTTGTTCTTATTTGTTACTTTTGTGGTGTCTCCAGTCTCATTTGTCCTAATACCAAGTAAAAGCTCTAATACCAAGTAAAATTAGAAAGTAGTGTAGAGAGATAAATTAAGAGGAAATAAGAGAAAGAGTGAGAATGTAAGCAATTAAAGTAGTTTGGTTTGACATCTTACGTTCACAGATGAATACGATACATGACTACAGTATGTATTTTACAAGGAACCCATTGAATGGTATTTTTAATTAATATACTCATAGACTAACAAAGGTTACAATATTTGCAATAAAAGTAAAATTAGGATTTCATTACTTTCAGCCTAAGCCTCAATATCGTTAACAATAAAAAAAAAAAATGAAATCTCAACCAATTTATTGATTCATACTACAATAAGATTTTAAAATGGCATGGTTCCTTAAGATTTTAGATTTTTTTTTTGTACATTATAGTAAATTATAAAGTACAAATCAGAAGATATTAACTTGAACTTTGGATCTCTAATACATAAATGGCCGGTTAATAGCATTGAGTTACCAGGAATTTTACCATGTTAAACAAATAAAACTATGCAACCCTCGCATGTATCCAAAAAATAATAATAATAAAACTATGCAACCCTCGTATATATCCAAAAAAAACTTTGCAACCCCCACGTTTTCCTTTTATTTTTTATTTTCCATATTCCTATTCTTTTCGTGTTTGTGACGGGTGGGGGAGATGTTTCTTTAGCCTTATTTCTTTGAGTTTGAAACCTTATTTATGTTTGTGTATATCTCTAAATATAAATATTAAGGGTAAATTACTATTTTGAACTTAACATTTACACTATGTGTCAATTTTGTCCCTAATGTTTTAAATGTATCAGTTTAGTCCCTAACTTTTTCGTATTGTGTTAGAATTGTAATTGCCATAAGTGATGAATGAAATTGAAAAATACTAATGTATCTATCAATCACAATAAAAAATTATTTTTATGCCACTTAGATGCCAAATGGATTGCCAGGTGGCGTTAAAAAAAAAAAATAATAAAATAGACAAAACAAAAGAAAAACACAACCAAGCTAGATAACAAAATCAAATGGAAATTAAAAGAACAGAGAATTAAAAATACAAAATAGAAACAAAGAAACAAAAAAAATCAAACAAGTAAGCAAGCAAAAATTTACTTATTAAAAAAAATGGATTGACATTGATGGCCTCCAGATCAATACTGAATACCACTTTTGCAACTCCATTGTAAACCCAAATCTCCATAGCCAGGAATTTGTATCAAAATTAATTTGGGAGGGGTTCTAACTTGAGACATGATAAAGATAAAATGGTTATTGCCCACTGAAGGCCCATTAAAAAAGCCTAGGGTAGCTAATACGGCCTAGCCTACTATACCAACCGAATATGCAGTTAAGCTCACTAAAATATAATACTATTGTGACCCTGGCCTATATGATTTAAAAGCGTGTTTGTTACTGTTGTTTAAAAAACATTATACATATTTTTACACACTTTTTCCCTCTCATGTATTTCCACAAAACAATAACAATGTTACTAGAAATCTCTTATCAAACGGGTGATCTGATACCAGTGACGGAACTGTAGTGCCCCCCCCTAAATTTTTTCAATTTTTTTTTAGTATATGTGTGTATTAATTTTAGCATTTTGTTTCAATGAATTTGCACTTTGCCCTCTCAACAATATTATTGATCTTTTTAAAGTTTATAAAAAATTTTATTGATCTAAAATTTGAAATAAATTTGACAAGATTAACAAAAAAAAAAAAAAATACCAATAACAAACTTAAGCCCAAATAACACCCCAAAACAAACCACACAAACAAAATATAAATAAAATAAAAAATTCCTAAGCCAATTCTAACTAGTCTAAGTGAACGCGCACACACATTTGACAACACACAAGACACCAAAAAAAAAAAGTAAAAAAAAAGAAGCTTAACTTTCTAAATTGAGAAATACTACGTCCACAACATTTTCACAATATTTTCATAACAAATCACATGTGGTAAGTTGTTATTGGTTCTAATTTGAATCCACAACTTAAATTACTTTTTTGCTCACTCATAACAACCAATAATAACCTACTACTTACGATTTGTTGTGAAAATGTAGTGAAAAATACTGTGGACATAGCATTTCTCTTCTAAATGAATGCTTACTTGGAGTTTCAAAAAAAAAAAAAAAATTGTTTATACTTTTGCCCCCCCTAACTCTAAGTCCTAACTCCGTCCCTATCTTATACCAATTGGAAAATATGTTTTAGAACACATCTATTTTTTTGAGAGAAAAGATAGAGATTGTATTGAATAAGACCAAAACCAACGTATACAAGTAAAAACCCTGAAACATCCAGGGGAAAAAACGAAGACAAAAAATCAGCAAACGATTAAAAAGGAAAAAAACAATTAAGTTATGAGTGAGTCCAAACAGATTAGCACAAATAGTTTGTTTCAAGTTTCAACCATAATTAAAATTGTTCAAATAGAAAGCAACAAAGAGGCACACTAAGTATATGTTTGGATACGGATGAAAAGCCAGCATCTGCGTCTAGCGTTTCCTTATTTTTTTATTTTTTTTTTAATGCATGCGGATTAAACTGTATAGGAGACATCATGCACTGTTCATGCACTATTCATGAGACCCACAACCACTTTATTCAGAAAAAAAAAAAATTAAAAATGGGTCCTACGGCACTATTCACACATTTAAAAATTATTATGCTACAGTGTTTTTAGTTTTCTGCAAAATAAGCTATATCCAAACGGACCCTAATTTGGTAACGAAATGGAAAGCTAATGAAAAATCTTTCTAATGAAAAAACCATTCCAATAATGATCCGATCTTATAGAAAATTATTAAAAGAAACAGCCACAACAATTTTAATATAGAACTTTTGCACAACTAGACGCTCAATTATAACTTCACCAAATGCCCTCTAATCTTCCAACCATAGTGGTCTTATAATCTCCGAAATCCTTCTCCGCAAACTTCCTTTACAAACATAATTGTTTAACTTCAAATTGTCATATCTCATTAATTTCAAATCTAATAAATTGAGTCAAATTTCATAATTAATTAACAGACTTAATTGTAGTACAAGTAGTATTCTTAACTTGTACACCATGCATGATTAGGTTTAGGACTAAACTATTGGGCTACCATATTCAATGACTACACTGTTACTTTTTTTTCGTTGTGACACCATTAAATCTCTAAATAAAAAGTTGACTATACGTTATATTATTATTTCATTTAATTTATTTGTAAAAAAAAAGGTCGAATGTATGTTTTAGATGATGTGTGATAACACCAGTTCAATCTCTCTTTAGAATATACACTGACACACATATTTTCGAATGCAATCCATTTGTAACTTATAGCATCAAACATTGTGTGGAGAGGGAAAATTTCCGACCTATCACAAGCTGACACGTCATATTACCAAGTCCACAAAATACAGCCAATTACAAAGCACCACGTACTGCTAATAGGTTTTGCTATCACTATTCAGAAGCCAACAGAAATTTGCCAAGTATCATGCAAAAACCAATCATGCATCAGTGCACGTGTAAGCGATGACACAAGCAGACCAATCAGGCTGTGACATGTGTCACCAATCAGACTCCGCCACATGTCGCTCACCCACCCCCAAACTCTTATAAATAGAAGCCTTCCTAAGACATTTAAGGGGGGACCAAGATTCAAAAGTGAAAAAGCTCTGCGGGAATCAAGCCTTAAAGCCTCCAGGAACTTCAAGAACTTCAACTTCGAATACAAAGAATATTCGAAGAGTAATCATCCAAATCATCTTCCTAGATCTTAAAAGTCACTAGAATCAAGCTCAAAAGCCTCTAGAAACTCCAAGAAACCACAAATTGGTGAAGCTCAACGGATTCAAGCCTCCAAGCTGGAAGACTTCCGCCACAAACCTTCAAATATGAAGAACATTCGAAGCAAAATCATCTAAACTACCTGCCTAGATCTCAAAACTTCACTGGAATCAAGCTCAAAAGCCTCTAGAAACCTCAAGATATCACAAATCAATGAAGCTCAACGGATTCAAGCCTCTAAAACCCTGAAGAACTTCCACCACAAACCTTCGAAGATGAAGAACACACGAAGAACATGAAGAACGTGAAGAACGAAGGATTTCCAACAAGCTCATAGCCAGAGATTCATTTTAATTCTGTTCCAAAGATCTTCGATCCATTCTTTAGCCAAATTGAAGTATATTGGGTGTTCGAATCAAAATCACATTACTACAAATCTAATCAACAATTCTTTTAAGGAGATCGAATCAGAGGATACCTCTTTTATAATTACAAAGAATTGTACCACACAATCATCAATACAAGTTCGCATTTGTGAAACTATTTTACTTGTTTGACTTATTTTGAACCGAGAAATTTAGTCGCTTACAAATTTTGGCACGCCCGGAGGGACCTTTCTGCCTCTCATCTCATTCTCCTTCAAAGAAAGAAATCTTCATCATCTTGCTACCAACTTCAATGGCCTCTAGTAAGAACATTCAAGTTTCAACAATAGCTACTTCAACTAAACTTGGTATGGCTACCACCAACAACTACATTGGTGTAATCAATTGTAGCCAACCCAAAGCAAATAATCAACTTCAATCTCAATCAACCAAGGAAGCCAAGGTCCGGACAATCATCTCCTTAGACCCTCTCACAAGAAACAAGGTCATCAACAAGGACATCTCCACCTTGGAACACCTCAAGTATGGGGGCAAATCCCCTTCTTCCTTCACAAGAAGTTGGTCGCATGATTTCTCTCCCATCAAAGGGAAACCAAAAGATGAAATTTCACGTGCTCACTTCAATTCACTTTCTTCTCCTATCATCTTGGGAAGTTGTGTCAGTCATGATGACGAACACCTCTACCATGGAAGAAAAGATGGCTGAAATGGAACAAAGAGTTGTCCTTCTCACAAAAGCACTTGAAGATAAGGACCTCCAAATTGAAACTTTAATGAACAAACTCGAAGTACAAGATCTTGGTGAATCAAGCCATGGTCATAAATTCACATCTACAAAGGATGACAAAGGGAGAGAAATTGAAAACACTCCTCGACGAGAATAATCTACTTCGGTTGCTTCGTTGTCAGTCCAACAATTACAAGACATGATAACAAATACCATCTGAGCACAATATGGAGGTTCTTCTACAAGTTCTCTCACATATTCAAAACCCTACACAAAGCACATCGACAACATGAGAATGCCAAATGGGTATCAACCCCCCAAGTTCTTGCAATTTGATGGCAAAGGAAATCCTAATCAACACATTGCTCACTTTGTAGAAACTTGTGAGAACGCAGGGACTCAAGGAGGCCTCCTTGTAAAGCAATTTGTTCGTTCACTCAAGGGAAATGCCTTTGATTGGTATACAGACTTAGTACCTGAGTCAATCGACAGTTGGGAGCAACTTGAAAGAGAATTTCTAGACCGATTCTATAGTACGCGTCGCACGGTGAGCATGATGGAGCTTACTAATACCAAGCAATGGGAAAATGAGCCAGTGGTTGATTATATCAATCGATGGCGTTCTTTGAGTTTGGATTGCAAGGATAGACTTTCTGAAATATCTGCTGTAGAGATGTGCATCCAAGGCATGCATTGGGGACTTCTTTATATCCTCCAAGGGATAAAGCCCCTAACATTTGAAGAGCTAGCAAGTCGTGCACATGACATGGAGCTGAGCATTGCTAGCCGCGGAAATACAAAACCTCTCATACCTGAGGAAATCAGAAAGGAAGTAAGAAGGAATGACAGGAATGCAAAAGTCAGCCTTAAAGACCCAATGGTTGTTAACACTGCCGAAGTCAAGGTTCCAAGAAGAGGAGTAAATGCAAATGAAAAACGACTTGAAGGATGGCAAAAGAACAAGGTGCGTCGCCTGACTTTTAAGGAACGTGAGCAAAAGGTATATCTGTTCCCCCATGAAGATGTGCCAAACATCTTAGAACAACTATTGCAATTGAAGCTGATTGAATTGCCAGAATGCAAGCGACCAGAAGACATGGGGAAAGTTGATGACTTTAACTACTGCAAATATGATCGCATCATTGGCCACCTAATCCAAAAATGCTTTGTCTTCAAAGAACAAATCATGAAGCTTGCCAAAGAAAACAAGATTGATCTAAACTTTGATGAAGTTGTTGGGTCAAACCATGTGACTGTTGCTTGTGATGTACTTCCAACTCTCAGGCAGGGGGCAAACACCATTGGAGCTTACAAATTGATTGACAATAATGGCGTAAGGATTGGCCTCATCAATGGGAAGTTCCTTAAACACTTCTACACTTGAAAATCGAGGATTGCTCCTCGGTAAGAGCTTAAACTACCCACTACAACGTTGCAAGGATACATGACGTCTTCCCATTACCCTTGAAAGCGTACCAATAAGGAGAAATTAATCTCACTCTATGTCACCAATTGCGAGTGTGGCATAGTGGTTGGATGCCAGTGTCACCCTTGAGGCCGAGGTCCCAGGTTCGATTAATGGTGATACCCACTATTACACATTGCGCCCTCCTTTTTGCAAAAACACATAAGAAAGAAAAGAAAAATCTTTTGAACTACGTGATGACTTGATCCCTCTCGAGGGTACGTAGGCAATTTAGTATCTTTTGCTGAGTTTAGTCACATACTAAAAAAAAAAATTTAAAAAGATAAAAAAAAAAAAAAATCATCCAAAAAGAAATTATCAAAAAAAAAGATCTTCAAAAAAAAGTTCATAAAAAAAAAAAAGAAATCATAAAAAAATAAATAAAATTTGTTGAACTACGTGATGACTTGATCCCTCTCCGGGGTAGGTAGGCAGCTTAGTACTTGTCACTAAGTTCAGTCACATGAAAAGAAGAAGGATTGCCAGTCTAACTTGAAGAGTTTTCCAACGGTCATCAATAGGCTTTTAAGGTCCCTTCGGTTGGCAAGGCATTGTTTAAAGACATTCGACAGCTCAATAGGATGATCAAAGATCGTTGTAGTAGAAAATGAAGACTGTAAGGAGTTGACGTTACTTAACTTTCCTTGAAATGATGATGAACATAAGTTGATGCTTGGTTGTGGAGTAAAATAAAATCTCCAACCTCTTTTGCAAGAAATGAAGTCTTTATGGCATTGCTCATCTTTTGTGGACATCCGCCCACATCTCTGAAGTATACTTTGCATCACTTATCTCCTGGGGGCATTTTCTTGTACCTTCCAAGTCTAGGCTACATCGTCTCTCTTCTAGGTTGTGCCACTTCACAACTCTGAAATTTAAACCACATTATCTCCCTTCTAAGTGATGCCATTTCACATCATGTCTCTGAAATCTGGAAAACATCACCTTCCTTCAACATCTAAAGTTGGTGTTGCATCATCTCTTCTCTAAGGGCATGTTCGTGCAATGTCAAAGTCTTGGTGGCATTCTCCTCACATCTTCAAGGTTTTGTCAACATCTCTTTGCATCCTCAAAGTTTTGATGGGAGCTTCTTGAAACTTCAAGGTTTTATTGGCATTTCCTTGCATCTTCAAAGTCTTGATGGGATTTCTTTGCATCTTCAAAGTCTTGACAGCATATTCTGGCGTCTTCAAAGTATTGGTGTCATTTTTTCCCGCATCTTCAAGATTTTGTTGATATTTCCTTGCATCTTCAAAATCTTGATAAGGACTCCTTGCATCTTCAACGTCTTGTTGGCATCTCTAAAATCTTGATGTTTGGCTACAGTGCTATGCACCCTTGACATCTAAGCTATGTTGCCTCTAAAAATTGGTGCTGTTATAGCTTTATTATAAAGGTCAATATTGGTGCAACTTCAATACAAGTGCAAGTGTTAATGTGGAGTGTTGTTGTGGCTGCATGACAAAGATGAACGTTGGCATGATTTTGGTGCGAATGAAGTGTTGTCGTGGACAAAGATGAACGTTGGCACGACTTTGGTGCGAATGAAGTGTTGACGTGGCTTCATGACAAAGATGAACGCTGGCACGGCTTTGGTGTGAATGAAGTGTTGACGTAGTTTCATGACAAAGATGAATGTTAGCCCGGCTTCGGCTCAAATGAAGTATTGGCATAACTTCAGTGCTAATGTGGAGTGTTGTCATGGCTTCATGGTAAAGATGAAGTGTTGTTATGGCTTCATGGCAAAGATGAATGTTGGCATGGCTTCAGTGCAAATATTGGTGCAACTTCAATGCGAGTTCAGTGCTAATGTAGAGTGTTGTCGTGGCTTTATAGCAAAAATGAATGTTAGCACGACTTCAGTGCAAATGATGGTGCAACTTCATAGCATATGCAAGTGCAAATATTGCTTAATGGAAAAAATGAATGTTGCAACGGTTTCAGTGCAACTTCATGGCAGATGCAAGTGCAAATATTGCTTCATGGAAAAAATAAATGTTGGCATGGCTTCAGTATAAGGACAAATGCTAGCACAGCTTCATGGTAAAGACTCTTAATGTGGTTGCATTGCAAAGACTCTTGTAATGGCGGCGTTACAAAGACTTTTGAGATGGTGCGACTTAATTGCCAAGACAAAGGCCAGTACAACTTCAAAGTCAAGTACTAGTAATAGCATCATTAAATCATGAACACCTTTGATTGTTAGGATTAGTGCCCTTAAATCCTATTGTATGATACTATGTTTGATATTATGTGTGACATTATGTATGACATAATGTATGACTTAATATTGTAATTAATAAATTTGTTTTATTATTATCTGAAATAATGGTAACATGAATATTTGGACATTATCATATAGTCCATGAGATGCATAGTATGTGATTTATGTGAAAAGTCACAGAAGATATAAATTACAAGTTCTTTGTAAACTCAGAATTTAGTTCGTAGTCGGTGATGAAATTGGGCGTTTCATCTGCGAAGATTATAACGTATCAACTAAGATAATTTGTCTTGATCATGGAAGTGGTGACTTCTAGTTGATATGTCGATATGTTTTAAGAGTTAAAACATATTGAACTGGACCGCTGTGAGATTTATTATTCTTGTAAAGACTGTCAATTGAATAATAAATCTCAAGACTTATATTTGCATGAACTCTTAATCCTGAGAGAATAATGGACTTGATCATGAAGTGTAGGTTGCTTTGATATATCGGGAGTGAGATCTAAAGTAACGGTCAAAACCTCACTACATTGGGCAGCCACATTTAGTGTTGATGGAATATATATTCTCAAGATGGAATTCATAGTCTCTTAACGGAGATATAAAATATTCCCTTGAGATAAGTTTAATGGGTTTAGTTATTCAGAGAGTTAGGCCTAACTACTTTAGTAAGAAATTACTAAAGTATATATTTATGAAATTGGATTTCATAAATATATGGTGAATAACTTAAAAGGATTAAACCGGGTACTCATGGATTAAGATGTAGTAATTTACAAAGTGACAGTCTACATTAATGACTTTATATTATTACGAATATTTTATGAAGGGGTTGCATGAACAATAAAGTCTTGGGACATAATTTATAGATAAGGCCTAGAGTGCAACTATATTTATATAGTGGTATTAAATATAGTTAATGGTAACTTTGGACTTGTCAAGAGTTGACAGAAAAGCCCAAGGCCCATTGGAGCTAATGTCTTATTGGTCCATTTTGGTCCCACTCCAAGCCACACACCTAAGCCCAATTAGAAAGGCCCAAAATGTCAGCCCAATTAGATAATTGGTTAGATACAAAGGGAAAAACGTACAGAATTTTGTGTATGAGAAACATCATTGTAAAATGGTGTAGGTGAGTGTATGTCACTCTCAAATTCATCCTTTGTAACCAATTAAGAGTCCACACTTCTTGGGCGTTAGTGGAATTGGAGTGAAGATTAAAAGTATTCCCAAGTGCTTTGATCTTAGTTTTTGAAATTCACCGCTTCAAGGTATGCTCTCTTATACTTGAATTCTTAAATTTACATAGTGCATGTTATAGATTGTGAATGAAGTAGATCCGTTTAACTTTCCGCTGCGTATATGCATATTTCCAACGTCGATAACATTGTTGCCTAGATGACTGTCGTTATGAGAACGTCAAGGATGGAGACAAACATCACTATAAGAACGTTGGTGTAAAGCTTGACGTTAAAGCCCAAAAAAATAAGGAAAGCCTGCATAACAAATGCAAGCAATAACAAAGAACTTGTTAGAAGAAAATCTCCTAGCACGTAAAAAAAAAAAAAAAAAAATGAAAACAGGAGGAGAAAGCTGAAGGTTGAGCATGTATCTCAGTGATGAAGAAAGGCAATAGCATGCCTTTATATAGAAAATTTTTGAGACAACAGACCAGAAAAATGAAGAAAGTCAACAAACCATTAAATGGTTCCACCAACCGGCCAATGGAAAAAACTACATTCACATTTCAGAAATGTGAAAACAATTAGAGCTCAAAGTGAGATTTTGCAAACTCACAACACTTAAAAGTCAAAGAAGACTGCACCAAAAGTTGAAATGAAAGTTGCCATACAGAAAATGGTAGCTCATCACCTACCTTCTAACCCTCAAGTCTAAGCACAGGCGCTACCTTGTCAGAGCCGCTCGCAAAAAAGAACAGAAAAGTGATCATAGACAAATTGTCACCCACGGCCTTCTCTTCCAAATTTGTGAAAATCCAAAGATCATTTCACAAAACTGACCCCACAGGGACCTTAAACGGACTTCAATTTATAAAATCCTAAAAAATCAAGGTCACCGGAGCTAACACGCGCCTCCACGCGCGGCCACGAGCTTCGGAATCGTGGCCTCCTCCTTTAGATCTATGCAAATATGTTCCGAATTTCAGAAAACGGACAATACCAAGAGATCCAGTGACCCTTGATGTACAAAACCCAAAAAGGTCATCAACAACGGAGCCACCACGCGCCACCACGAGCCTCCAGAAACGCCGGCGTTCACAGCTTCAAGTCTACGAGCTTCCACGCGCCACCCTCATCATTCACGCGCTCGCACGCGCTGACAACTTCACTGAAGCGCTTTCACGTGCCATGCGCTACACACGCCTCAGAGCTATGACGTCATGGATGACGACATCCTCCACTACCTCGGTCTGACCCGTTTGTCCAGCTAACCCAACTTAACCCGGATCGACCTGGAAATATGACCCGGATCTAAACCGCCTGCAAAAAAAAAAAAAAAAAAAAAAAAAAAAAAAAGAGAGAAAATGTTTTGACCAAGTGGACCTTTGACCTTGACCAAAAGTCAAAATTTTCAAAATGGACCTGTCCCACTCAATTTTTCGAATACATTCTGCTTTTGGGACCCGTTTCTTCATTCGAAACTCAGAAATTGTACAAACGTCCAATTTCTAAAAGTTGACTTTTGTGCAAATGTTGACCAAATGTCAAAATTTTTAAGATGGACCTATCTTGCTTAATTTTTTGCGTACATTCCAATTTTGGAGTCTGTTCCATCATTGGAGACTCGGAAATTGCACAAATGACTCAATTCCAAGGTAGTTGACTTTTGGGTTGAAGTCGACCTAAAGTCAAAATTTTCAAGCTAGACTTGTCTTGCTCAGTTTTTCATGACTTGGAAACCACCAATCTGACCTACTTCTCTGAAGTACTAGCAGTGTCCAAAACTTAAGCTTCCAAGATCAAAATTTGAGATTCATCCACTTGGTCTGGATTCCCTCAAGGTTATTCTCCAGACTTCATCAAGGCTTCCCTTTCAAAGTACAAGTGAACTCTCACAAGTGTGTCTTGAACTTGAAATTACACTGGATCATTAGTTCAACCTACCATTCCCGTTCGGTGCCTACCATTCCCACCTACCGTTCCCATCTACCGTTCTCACCAAAAATTCTCAACTACCTATCTACCATTCTTCGTCTCTCTACTATAAATAGAAGGGTCAGATTCATTAAGAACTCATCCATAAAAAAAAAAAATAAAAAAAAAAAAAAAAAACATTGTTTTCTTTTTTTTGGACAAACATTGTTTTAGTACATGTAAATTCTTCAAATATAATTATAATGCTGGGTTTGATGGATGTAAGTACAATAAATATCTCTAGTATCACCCATCTTATATTTTTCATACATTTCTTATGTGGCAATAATCGATCACTAACATACTCAATCTGGTCTTTGAACAGTATGTCATAGATATAACATTCCCAAAGAAAAAAATTATCTGCATTTAATTATAAAAATTTACTTAATCATTGACTTGTATTAGCTATGATGAATACCGAAAAAAGAAACTATTATGTTTAGAATTGAGTGTAATAGTGAAATATAATTTGTTGTATATGCATGTATCATATGTATGCATACATAAAACTTACAAAGTAGAATACAAAAATTGGTACAGATGATTTGTTTTCCGTATATTGGTTTTCTCCGGTCATTTTGGTCTACCATAGGGCCGGCCCTAGGCTTAGGCCACTTAGGCAATCGCCTAGGGCCCCTTACTAGAGAAAGGCCCTAAATCTTGAGGCAAAAATTGAAATATATATATTTTTTGAAATATTTTTTTTTTGAGATATGGAAAAAAAAAAAAAGTTTTACATTTTTCTTCTACTTTTAAGAAGTACCAAATATTTGAGTAATGTTAGAGATGATACAACTTTAAATACATAATGCTTACAAATATATGTCACTAATTACAATTAATAATTTAAATAGGAAAATACTATAAATAATATAAATTTTACTTTAAAACCTTTACACAAATTGATGTGATAATTAATATGATTTGTAGACGTCAACAACCGATTAAATACATTTTTAAATTACTTAGTGATACATCTTTATAAGCATCATGTTGTAAAATTTATAATATCCCTAACATCATTCATTCAAATATTTTATATCTTCTTGAAGTGTCATTAATCACATACATTGCTACAACGTTTGTAAGTTTTTTGTTGTAAAATTTGTTATAGTTTTAGCATATCTTCAAAAAAAAAAAAAAAAACATATTGCAAGATAAAAAGAATGCATTTTTGTTATATAAAAATTATGATGTTGAAAATTAGTTAAATATTATCTATATATATATATATATAAAACCGAAGCTTTTGAAGCTTCCACAATTTTCCACCTCAGCATTATTAAATAAAAAAAAAAAACAAAAAAAATCTAATTTTACTATAAAACCGGAAAAAAAATTCTTTGCCACTTAAAACAAAACCCTATAATACATCTTCATTACTCTCTCTTCTCACAACGTCTCTTCCTTCCTACCCATTCGACAATTCCTCATCTGTCTCTTCGTTCTCATCTAAACACAGACCTTCCCCTTTAACCTCTCACTAATTCGTTTCTCTCATAAGTTTCTAATGGTGGATTCAACTCAACCAAACCCTTCGCACAATCTGGGTTTCATCCTTAATACTCTGTTTTTAAGTTTCTAATGGTAGATTCAACTCAACCAAACCCTTCGCACAATCTAGATTTCATCCTTAATTTTTTTTTTTTTTTTTCAGAACAAATTCTCTCCGCAAACGTTACTGGTAAGTTTTTTTTTTTTTTTTGTTCTATAATTTTGGTTGTTAATATGATTTAGGGTTTCGTTTCAACCAAACCCTTCGCACAATCTGGGTTTCATCCTTAATACTCTGTTTTTTTTTTTTTTTTTTTTTTCAGACCAGATTCTCTCCACAAACGTTACTGGTAAGTTTTTTATTTTGTTCTATAATTTTGGTTGTTAAATATGATTTAGGGTTTCATCCTTAATACTTTTTTTTTTTTTTTTTAGACCAAATTCTCTCCGCGAACGTTACTGGTAAGTTTTTTTTTTTTTTTTTTTTGTTCTATAATTTTGGTTGTTAAATATGATTTAGGTTTTCGTTTCAACCAAACCCTTCGCACAATCTGGGTTTCATCCTTAATACTCTGTTTTTTTTTTTCAAACCAGATTCTCTCCGCAAACGTTACTGGTAAGTTTTTTATTTTGTTCTATAATTTTGGTTGTTAAATATGATTTAGGGTTTCGTTTCAACCAAACCCTTCACACAATCTGGGTTTCATCCTTAATACTTTGTTTTTAAGTTTCTAATGGTGGATTCAACTCAACCAAACCCTTCGCACAATCTGGGTTTCATCCTTAATACTCTGTTTTTTTTTTTTTTTTTTTTTTTTTTTTTTTTTTTTTTTTTTTTTTTTTTTTTTTTTTTTCAGACCAGATTCTCTCCACAAACGTTACTGGTAAGTTTTTTATTTTTTTTTCTATAATTTTGGTTGTTAAATATGATTTAGGGTTTCGTTTCAACCAAACCCTTCGCACAATCTAGGTTTCATCCTTAATACTTTGTTTGTGTTTGGATTTAATTTGAGTTTCTGGGTTTATATACAAATGCAAGTATATTAATTTAGTTATTGAATAATTAACTTTCTGTTGTAGATTATTGAATTATTTTAGCCTCATGTGGATTTGTGGTTAATTATATATACTTGGTGGCAGTATTCAGTTTTGATCTTAGCCTCCCAATCCTATAGGTTTTGCTTTCATGTGTTTCAATTTCATGTTTTTTTTTTTTTTTTTTTTGCCTATTTGGGATTTATGGTTTCATGATTGGGCTATATTTTATACTACCTCATGTATTGTTTTCATAGACTGCTAATTCATGGTAAACTAGAATGTTTTTATTGTGAAGTGAATGTGACAGTGGTTTTGGGTTTTGAAGGTTTTCTGTTTTACTATGATATATATGGACATTAGCAAAAGATTTTTAAGTTTATTTTGAGAGTGATGTTATGGTTAGCTCAAAAACCCATTTAATGTTTGTACTGCCCTAAATTTATATGTGGGTTATGCATTGTCTCCATTGTGAATGATTAATTTCATTAAATGTCTTTCTTATATTTGGAGGTTTTTGAAATTAAAAAAATTAATAGTTTGGAGAGTTGTGAAATAAATATCATTGTTCTTTAAATTTAAGGTAGTTGTGAATTTCCAAGTTCTTCATCATGATAATATTCGACATCATTTTCACTGTCCTCACATATGTGCGGTTCTATTTTTTGGTTCAATTTCAAAGAAATAAAAACTAATTGTTTACACGTGCATGTTTTATGTTTAGTTTAATTATTATTTCATCTCTCAAGTTTACCATTGTTTTTATTACTTCTTTATCTAATTTTTCTGGGTATGTAGAATTTGTACTTTATCAAAGAATCATGCTTTTTTTTTTTTTTTTTTAATAATAAATTTAATAAGAATCTTCTTCAAGAGCAACATCTAGATTTTTGAGGGGTTTTGATTGATTCTTTGTTTGGTTTCAAACCCTAGCTTCTTTTCCAGTGTCCTCCTTCTGCAACCTTGGTTTCGCTGTTTATCTACAACTTTTATTTGTTAGTTATGGTAAGGTTTGTATTTTAAATTTTGGTATAACCATGGAAGCTAAGATTCGTTCCTACTACTGACTTTTATTTTCTGCTTTCTGCCATGCACAGCGAAGGATTGAACCTATAAAGTTTAGAAGCTGTCTACAAATTCCAACAATAGCAAATTGAAAAGGTAGAGCTGTGTTATTTTTTCTTCCATATCTATTTTTGAAGCATATTTTGAGAGACTTTACTGTGATCCAAGCTGATATATTGATTATTGAATCTAATAGGCAAATAATGGTTTAAACTTCGTGTTTTTGATGAATTTGGGGATACCCAAATTATATTTTTTTAAATTTGATGATTTGTCTGCACAAATCTAATGGACTATTATGTGCATTGTTATAGATCTTGACTCAATATTGTTCAAAATCCTAAATTCCTTGATGTGTGCTCTAGCAAATTTTCATTTGAAAGTCAGATTACTTTGAAATTTTCATAGGATTTATCAAGATGTTCAAATTTATTATATATGTCCTTTCCCATTTCGCATTTTTTTTATTTTTCTTTTTTTTTGGGTGAATGATCTTAATCTATGTAGCAGATTGCATTACATTGTTATTGACTACAAGTATTTTTTACATGGGCTGCCAATGGACTCTGATTATCACAATTGGGTATTATCTGAGTTTTCTTATAAACACTCTCTTTCTTTTTGTATCATTATGTGCATGTTTGTATTTTTTGTTTTAATAATAATTTTGGTTTGGTTAATAAGAAAGTGTAGGGATAAGTTTTGGATTTTTATTTAGTATGTTTGGGATTCAAGCATCTTTATATAGTTGTTTGGGATAGAGTTTAACAGGGATGGTGAAGGCTCAGCGTGCTAGAATAATGCCTTTGAGAAGAGGTGATGGATTCCAAAACCTTATGGTAGGAAACATGCAAATGTTCAATTTCAATGAATAAAAACTCAAGTCATAAATTTTTCATGGTTGTTTGCAGTTGTTCCTCTGAATGATTATTTGATTTGAAGTTTTCTTTCATTCTTTTCTTCTAGGTTTGGTAAGGTCTGGGAAGAGTCGTTCACTTTTCCAAAAAAGGTCTGGGAAGAGTTGTAGACTTTGTTGGATGAAATATGTGGAAACTTTTGGAAATAAGACAAAACTATACTCAAGCTTTATTCATAATTTAATGAATGGATAATTCAAAACAATTACACTTATTTTTTATTTGTTCCTTTTAAATGTTGTTACACACAATATATTTATATATTGATTGCTGCACCATTATTATGTGATAAAAGTATTTCCATGTATCATTTGGCTGCCACATCTATAAAACCCTAAAACTTAATACCACATGCAGAACACGTATAAACTTCAACATCAATGATGTGCTAGCGGTGATTAAAGCTTGCAAGGTGTTCCATAATTATTATGAAGTGAGAAAAAACTTGGTAAAATTGTTAATGTCTATTTAGGTTTTGTGCAAACGTGATTTTTACTTGATACCACTTGCTGAAAACTCACTTCAAATTGCTGATGTATAGGATTAAAATAAAGAAGGAGCATACTTGGGTCAAAACTATCTGATGGAATGCCCTCATGATAGCTCTTGCAGTTGCTATTGGCTTGCAAGAATGAATGGGAGGACTGCCTTTGTTATTGCAGTGGTTCATCTTGAATTGGCTTGAGTTTTCACTTTTTATTTTATTTTTCAAATATTATTAAAACTATTATAGTTCATGTAAAATTAAAATGTTTTAATGTATAAACTATACTTTCATAAGATTTTCCTGTGCATCGCATGGGTTAGCGACTAGTTTAATTAATAACAAAAGATCCCATTTAAATATATCGCCATAGGCCTCAAAGTTTGTTGGCTACCCCTGGTCTACCACCCCTCCAACCATGTTGGCCGCACACCCTAAGACAATGAAATTGAGTCACGATCAACAAAGTTGTTTCAAAGAAAGTAGGTAATTTTTCTTTAATTGCTTTTTGACACAACGTTGAACCATTCTGGGCTGTACATGCATGATGCATGCAACGAAAGTAATATATTTGGCCTTTGCTTTTCTTTTACTTTTTTGCTACGTTACAAATATCGAACCGTAAACGTTTCCTTTGGGATACGTTGGGAGGTGCAGTGACAAAGCTAAAAGCTTTGGAGTATGTAAAATTTAGTGTTGGAGCTAATAATCACAGAAAAGTCTTTCTGGTGAGTGAAGGGTTGGAGCTGATATGACAAGTCTTTCAAGTGATGAGCGAAGGGTTGGTGATCAGGTCAATGACCAAAAATATATTGACACTAAAAGCACGGGTTATAACGTAAAAGAACTGATGGAACAATATCATAACATAATAAAAATAATAGTGAAAATTGAAAATATTATGTAAGGTATTTATCAAATAATTTTCTCAAAATAATTGTACAGTACGGAGAACTATTTTCTAAATAATTTAACAATTTCTTACCTGAGAGAGATAATAACAGGGACGTAGCTAGCTTTGGACAAGGGGGGCAATGCCCCCCTAAATTAAAAAAAAAAAAAAATTATTATTATTATATGTGTGTGTACTAATTTTAGCAATTTTGTTCTATAAAATTACATTTTTTCCATTAAACAATATCATTGATTCTTTTAAGAGTAATGTTGTATTCACAATTTTTTTTTTTACAACATTTTTACCAACTGTTTTGGTAGCAAATTCGTATTGGTTCGCACATGAACCCACCACTCACATCATTTTTTTACTTACTAGTAACTACTTATTACATCAATAATTTATTTTAAAAAGGTTTGTAGCACTAGTATTTTCCTCATTTTAGTGAATATAAAAAAAATTATAGATCTAAAATCTAAAACAAAATATACAAGCCCAAAAAAATAGCGCAATAACAAAAATTACTAATAGTAAAACTTAAAAAAAAAAAAAAGTTTATTAGAATTTCGTATTTGGATAATAAGCTATTAGTTATTGTAAGGTTCTAAGACTTTAGAAACTAAATGTATTAGAACTTTACTTTGTATATGTTGGCAAACCATGATCAAAACAATGAGTTTAGGTTTAGGCTTGATCAAAGTTTATTTGTCATAGTTTGAATTGAGTTGAATGCAAAAACTTACTATGCAAAATTGCAAAGCTCGATTGATCGAAAGTAAGGCTCGATTGATCGAGAGTCTTATCTGCAAAATTTTAATTAAGTCCAAACAACAGTTCAAGCCCAAAAAGGATTAGGGTTTCATATCTACTTCTTCTAGTATATAAAGGAAACCTTAAGCACGTTTTTATAAGGTTTTTCAGAGAGAGAAAAGCGTGCCTCTTTTGTAAATCTAGGGTTTTATACCCAAAAGCTCTCTAAGGTATTTTTGAGAGTTGTGTGTTGAATCTTCTGTGAGATCTGAGAGTTGTTTACCTTCATACACACATAAAGTTATCAAGATCAAAATTCACGTCAAGAACTTGATGATCTCTTCAGTTGCTGCGTAAAGAACATTAAAGACTATCCGAAACCTTTGTGTGGAGTCTTAAAGTCACAAGTAGGAGAACTTGTGGTTGCTGCAGATAAAAAAAAAAAAAAAAAAAAAAGAAGTAATCCATGGACTCAGAGTTGTCACATGGTCGTGGTAGTAAATTTTCTCTCGAGGTAGCAATAGGATGTTAGTGGTCTAAGTCTTATTGTACAAACTTCAATTCTTTCATAGTGGATGTATGTTTACCTTGAGGATAGTTAGGTTAAATCCTCCTCAAGTTTTTTACCGGTTAGGTTTTCCTAGGTCATCATATCTTTGTTCTCTTTATTTTTCCGCATTATATCTGTTTTGCACATATTAGTTTAACCTAGATTTAATTAACAAACTTGTTAATCAACTTGGCTTAATATTAGGTTAAACAACTTGTGTTAAGGGGTCTAAAAACTAATAAGTGGTATCAGAGCGAGTTAGCTCTTGCTTTTAGGTTTCTTGACCTAGAGTTGATTCTTGATCCTTGTTATCATAGATAATTTTAAGTGTCTTATTGTTTTTGACTGTGATGTTTTGAATAAAAAGTACACTATTATTCCTGTTGATCTTTTTGATGCTTGTGAAACTCTTCGCAAGGAATTATCTAAATCTTTGAAAATTGCTAAGAAATTCAAGGAAGGGTTAAAATTGGCTAATCTTGGAAAAGAGGAATTGGTTGTTAGATTAGATGAATTTGATAAAAAGAATGAATTTTTGAGAAATCAAATTTTCTCTTAAGATGAGAAGATGAAATGCTTGGAACAAGAGTTAGTTGAATCTAAAGCTAAGAAGTGTTTCTGTTTCTCTTCAGCCTAAAGCTGAAAAATTTTATATCCCTCCTTTTAAGAGGAATCATAAAGAAAAGGTTTATGTTGCTATGTTAGATAAAGGTTTTAGTTCAGATGTAGATGCTGAAGTTTCTAAACCTAAGTCTAAACCTATTGTTAGAGAGCATAAGAAATTTGTTTTTGTGCCTACATGTCACCTTTGTGGTATTGTTAGTCATATTAGACCAAATTGTTCTTTGTTGAGGCAAAAACCAAAATCTGAGACTAGATTTGCTGTTAGGAGTACTGATGTTCCTAAATTTGTTCCTGTTTGTCACTTTTGTCCTAATTGTCATAAATTGAAATTTAACCATTCTGTATTTCAATCTAGGATATGTGATGATTTTGAGCTTGTTGGCTTGTGAAAGGAATTTGCTGGATTTAAGTCTTTCTCAGAAGATTGGTGTAATCCCTCAAATACACTCTGCTTTTCATGGATTTTTACCTACAAAGCCGAAGACTCGTGCTATATGGGTGAGAAAAGATTCTCTAAGGTGAGTGTTGCTAACTTGTCCCTAATTTAACTCTTTCAATTATTTGCAGACATGTTTACTTTTTGTTTTTGGTTGTTTTATTTTCTTAGGTTGTTTTGATTATTCAAAAATCCAAAAACATTGAAAATTTTCAAAAAGACAAAAATATTTTATTTTGTGTCTAGTTTTATTTTTCTTGAGGATTACTTGAATTATGATATCTCTCTCTTGATTTAGAACATGCTTGACATTGTGGAGAAACTTGAATAGTATGTGTTATATAAGTGCTAAGCTATTTTTGATTTTGTGTGAGTATGTACTACTTTGTACATGTACTCAAGGGTTAATTAAGAGATTAATATTTCTTGTTTGTGTACCCTTTATAGCTTAGTTAAGCACTGTCATGCATTGTTTTCTCATTTTATTCATTAAGCATAATGTGTGCCTTTTATTTTTGGTCATAAAATATTTTTTGAAAATCCAAAAAGATTTTTATTTCTTTTGTATTACACATCATGGACTTGTAGTTGAGGTTGGCCATATTATCTTTGCATAACATGCTTATGTACCTTGTTTAGTTTGGATGAGCTTATTTTTTGACACTTTGCTAGTTTTAACTATGTAGTGCATGTTGTGTGGGAGTTGTTTATAGTTTTTGATCACATGATCTTGATTTAGAAGTCACATGCTTTTAATTGTAAGGACTAAAAAATCCTAAGAGAAAAGCATAAATAACAATCTCACTACTGTTTACTAGCCAATTTTGAACACCTTAGTGCATATCGTAAGATTTTGTGCTTGAGAAAGAGTAGCACATGCACAAAAAGAAAATAAGGTGTAGCCTTGAAATTAAAAAAAAAAAAAAAGGAGAGAGAGAGAGAGAGAAAGGCAAAGAAGTAAAATAATGCATGTACACTATAAGGCTAAAAAAAAAAAAAAAAAATTACATGATTACAAGC
This sequence comes from Quercus lobata, assembly GCF_001633185.2. Lineage (NCBI taxonomy): Eukaryota > Viridiplantae > Streptophyta > Magnoliopsida > Fagales > Fagaceae > Quercus > Quercus lobata. The sequence continues at coordinate 24,321,179 of NC_044906.1, read as the reverse complement.
TTATTTTCTAGGAGATGTGGGAGTTATATGATGTAACTCTTTAGGTGACAGTCACTTTTAAACTTATGTGACGAATAATTTAGAAATTGTAATTGATTACTATTTACATATCACCTCACATGTATCTCATGTTGTTACTAGTTGCACACACTTTACAAGTTATTTTTTGCTAAACTTAGTACATGAAATTGTGTGTGAATTTGGTTTGGCCATCCAAGATTATGTTTTCTATGGTGATTGATTCAAAATATGTTAAAGGATGGGCAAAAATTATGTTTTTGATGATTAAAAACCTTGTTTTGAAGTTCTGGGTTGAAAACTCATGTTTTTGAAAAACATTTAAACTCATTCTCAGGCATTTCATTCATGAAATTCCTTGGTTTGAGTAGTTTCTGCACAATCTTCTGCAGTTTTTCTAAAAATTCAAATTTCTAGAATTTCGGTCGATCGAAAATCCCTTGATTTTTAATGCTCTCGGCTTGACTTGATTGGTATTCGATCGATGCTCGACTTATCGAAATTGGAAAATTTTCAGTTTTTAGATTTTTGACCAAAATTTTTCATGCATCATTTGTGTTTAGGATTCACATGCATTGCATTTTTTTTTTTTTTTATCCATCTTGCATTTTTGCAGTCATATCTCTCTTTTTTTTTTTTTTTTCACATAACATGCACACACTTTGCTAAATTGGGTGCTCAACTTGATTTAAAAATTGATTTATTAATTTTTGAGCCCTTTGTACATTTTAGTATATGCTATTTTTCTTGATATGTGAAATGTTGAAAACTGAGGAAAATTCTTTTTTTTAGATATGATGGATAATAATTTTTCAAATATTTTCTCTACTTGATTTGAGTTCAAAAGACCATCTGTTTTTGGGTCACATAGTGTCAAGCTTGCATATATTGTAAGAGAAAATATTTGTATTCATGTGTAACCTCAAATTTTTTTTTTTTTTTTTTGTTTGGTTTGTGTCTCTTTATTTTCCCCAACTCTTGAATTTTCCCCAAAACTATTTTTCCCAAAACATGTTTTGTTTTTCCGATTTTTATAGGGCAAGAAACTTGTTTTTAACCTTTGTTCTTCATAGAGAAGTTGTTGCTCTTCACAGGGGGAGTTGCCTAAGGAGTATGCTCACTTTTTTTCTGCAATCAGGGCTCGAAGTTAATCATTCATATGAAAAAATTTTGATTGAAAATGCCAAAGGAAATTTGCATTCCAAGGCAATGTATGCCTCATCAAACCAGAATGTGAATCATTCATAGGCGCAAATGTGTCTGAATTCAGAAGGAAATCAAGGTCGAGCAAGAAATTCACATAACCGTGGTGGAGGAGGAAGGTTCATATAGGTAATGCCTCTCTTAGCACTAAATACCATAATTTCCAACTTAGAAATGTGTTACGTGTGCCTAGTATTGCTTCTAATCTACTCTCAGTTCACAAATTATGCTTGTGTAACAATTGTCATTTTGATGCTATAAATTCCAATGTCAGGACATTCTGACAGGAAAATATTCTACGAGGGTTTGAGTGAAAATGGAGTCTATCCAATGTACTCAAAACCCAAAGCATCAACTGCATCTTCATCACCTTCACATTTCAATACATGTCCTGGTTCATCTGCCCAATCAAAGAATCAAAATCAGTAACTTTGTGTAAATTCTGTAAATAGGTTTCTTTCCAAAAAGTGGATGCCATGGCATCACAGACTAAAACACCCTAGTGATAAAGTTCTTGCTCTGGCAGTTCATTTTCTTTCAAAATCATGTTATGCAAATAACTCTGATGTGCATTGTAGACACTGCCTTTGCTAAATCTGATTTTTCAGTCTTCTAAACCTTTAGAATTAATCCACTGATGTATGTGGTCCAGCTCCAACACAATTATCAATAGTTTTAAATACTATCTTGCACTTGTTGATGATTTCACCAAGTTTACTTGGATTTTCTTGTTGAAATTGAAATCTGATTTCCTATTTACTTTCAAACATTTTACAGGAACCATTGAAAATCTTATTGATCATATAATCAAAATTCTTAGATCTGAATTGTGGGGGTGAATTCACTTCTAATGCCTTTAATGATTTTTTCTCTAATCATTGTATTACTCACCAATTATCATGCCCTCACACACCCCCAACAAAATGGAGTGGCTGAAAGGAAACATAGGCATCTTGTTGTGTGTGCTTTGACCATGCTTTCTCACTCAAATTTACCTACCACTTATTGGTCATATGCTATTTCTACTGTTGTGCATCTGATAAATTGACTACCCACTCCTTTACTTCATAATCTTTCACCTTGGGAGCTCCTCTTTAAGGCCAAACCAGATTTATTACACTTGAAAGTTTTTGGGTGTACTTGTTTTCCTCTTCTTACGCCTTATATTACCCATAAATTTCGACCTCACACTTCTCCTCGTGTATTTTTAGGTTACCCTCCCACTCAAAAGGTTACAGATGTCTTTTATTGCACTCTTGTTCTCAATCAATTCTTCAGCCCTTTACTCAATCTAATTCCACTGCACAATCCTCTTCTACTCTACCTGTACTGAAACCTTCACCTTTACCTTCAGTTCCACTAGTTTCTGCAGAAACTAGGTCCCAGCATGCCTATCCTTCTCCACCAGCCACTTCTACACCAGATATTTCCCAACCAGAACCTTCTCATACTACATCCTTATCAGGCACAAACAAACATCCTACGGTAACTTCATTACTATACCACATAACCCCCCTCATATAAAATTGCAGCCCAATTCCCACACTGGTTTGCACCTGTGAATGAAGAATATGATGCCTGTATAACATGGCCTAAGCAATTATCTTCTTGCATTCACGCGTTTTAGCATATATTTGCATAAAATTTAACTTTCTTAATATGGGGGACTGATAAAGAAAATAGAATTGATAAAATTTGACATATGATCAAATTAACTGTCCATTAAAGAGATCCTCATACCAATTTGCAGTTCTAATCATAAGAACTTATAGCTTCAAACAGCTTGGGAAACAAACATAAATACACAAAATAGATTTAATGCAATGCTTCATCCACTAGAACATCTTTTAATCTCTTGCAACTTCGATAAGGCTTCTCTCATAGTAAAACGTCCTTTCGATGAATCAGCAGCACAAGACAGTCCAACTCTCACCATAGAAGCCACGCACTCTTCACCTCTGAAAGCAATGTTGTTTTTGTTCTTGCTGCTGCTATCATCACCAGAAGAATAATTAGCACTGCTGTTTTGCAAAAAAGATTCATTATCCTTGAAAAGCTTTGGATCAGCAATATCCAAGATTTTACTCTCATGCACTTCGGAGATGAACTTGTTTATGCTTAAACCTTCCTGGAAAATCCCATCTGTGGGCTTCTTGGCAATGATCATCTCAAGCAGCAGTATCCCAAAACTATAGACATCCCCGCTGGTTGAAGCCTTTCCACCCAAGCCATACTCTACAACAGAATTTCAGGATATTAGGATCAAGTATTTCCAACCAGAAATGATAAAAGCTTGAGGAAAAAATGTGGAAACATAGGGTGTTAATTTTTAAAATTTAAATGTAGCAAGCGAGGTAGAGTAGAACATTGTTTGAACTGTGAATGTAATCGCTAAACCCTTTTAAGTTTCATAAAGTAAGATCCACAACATACCTGGAGCAATATAGCCAATTGAGCCTTTTAGTCCGATTGTGCTACTCCCAGTCTGTGATGAATCATGAGAGAGAAACCTTGCTAACCCAAAATCTCCTACATGAGCAGTCATATCTTCATCTAAAAGCACATTTCCAGGTTTCAAGTCGCAATGGACTACAGGTGGGTCACAATCATGATGTAGGTAATCTAACGCAGAAGCTACATCAATAGCAATATTCAGTCTCTGGGTCAAGGTCAGAGTTGATCCACACTCAACATCCTCTGGGTACAACCACTTATCCAAGTTACCATTAGACATGAATTCCATAGCTAAAGCCTTGAATTCAGCTCCTGTGTGATCAATGCTGGAGCAAGAAGTGAAGACCTTAACAAGGTTCCGATGCCGGATGTTTCTGAGAGCTTCACATTCTGTGACAAAGCTCTTGGAAGCTTTGCTTTGTGTCAAGTCAAGAACCTTGACAGCAACTGTGGTGTGGATTCCACTTTCACCAGTATTGAAAACAGCTCTATATACAGACCCAAAAGCTCCCCTCCCTATCAAATTTTTTGTGTCAAACCCGTTTGTTGCAAGCTGGATTTCAGAGTAAGATAGCCTTGGCGGTAAACCCTTCAGTTCAGATGATGAACTTTGATTGTTTATTGTCTTTCTCTTCTTTTTGGTGATCACTGCACATACTAAACACAATGCACACACAAGCACAATGAAAGAAGAGGTTGGAATAATGACTTTGAGAACTAAATCTGAGTTCGATTTTGTTTTTGTCACACAAGTAGTGACTCTTAGCTTTTCTGCAGTCTCATGGTCAAATACGCAGAGCTGTTTGTTTCCCTGGAGAGAATCCCAGCTGATGTTGGCAAAGACACCGTTTTTCGGTACTTCTCCTTCCAAGCTATTGAAAGACAAATTTAACATCTGCAAAGCATTGAGGTTCTCCAATTCTGTCGGGATTAGGCCAGAGAGATTGTTGGAAGAAAGATCCAAGCTCTCCAGTGCTGCTAGATTTTCCAGTGACTTTGGTATTGAGCCATTTATCCTGTTTCTTGCAATGTTGAGATATTGCAAAATTGAGTATCTCTCGGTTATTGCAGGAATATTTCCGGATAGCTGGTTTCCAGAAATGTCCATGAATTCAAGCTGTCTCAAATGGCCAAATTCATCGGGCAGAAAACCGCTTAAGCTGTTATTTGCCAACAGCAAAAATTTTAGCTGGGGAAGCTCAAAAATTTGCTTTGGAATGCTGCCACTGAGGGCTGTCCTTTGTAGAACAAGCATCTCTAATCGCTGGCATGTTGCTATACTCATAGGAATTCTACCAGATAACCGGTTGCTTGCCATGTCTAGCTCATATAGCCACGTAAGATTGCTAAAGATATCCGGAATTTCTCCAGAGAACAAGTTGCCAGTAACCATAAGTCTTTCTAGTTTCTGAAGTTTTCCAATTGAGTTTGGTATTTTGCCTTCGAAAAAATTTTTCTCAATTGATAAGGACACAAGGTTTTGGTACTTTTCCAATCTTTGAGGGAAGCTACCGGTCAGGAAATTATCATAAACACAGAAATGTTGGAGATTGACCGAGAGATTTGCGACAGAAGGGGGAAGTTCACCAGCTAATTGGTTAGAATTCAGAAGGATTTTGCTTAGCAGGGTACAGTTTGTAAGGGAGTCAAATACTTGGAAATTCAGTTTTGTTGTAGAAGATAAACTGTTCGCACCAAGGAGTAACTGGACAAGATGTTTCAAGTTACCAAGTAAAGGAATATGCCCAGTGAAATTATTTGAGGAGAGATCAAGGTGTTCAATATATGAAGCATTGGATAAAGAACTTGGTATTGGTCCTTCCAGATGATTGCTGGCCAAGCGGAGATCCCTTATTTTGGGAAGGGTAAGGCCTATATTGGAGGGAAGCTTTCCAACTAGTCTGTTTAGTGTGAGAGATAAGAACTTCAGGGAGGAAATGTTGAAAATTGAAAAGGGAATCTCACCACTTAATTGATTCTCCGAGAGTTGAAGAGTGACAAGATTATTGAGACGACCCAACTCATTTGGAATTTCGCCAGATATCTGAGTTCTTGACATGTTGAGAACGGTAAGAGTGGAGAGATTGCCAAAAGTAGAGGGAATTGCACCAGTAAGATTGTTCATGGACGCGTCAAGAACTTTCAGTCTATGAAGTCGGCCTAGTTCACGAGGAAGATGACCAGTAAGTTTGTTGTTCCGAAACATTATAGTTTCAAGCCTACGACAATGAGATAGACTGATAGGGATCGTGCCATTAATTATGTTCCCCACGAGAATTATATGCTGAAGGCTAGTAAGATGGCCAAGCTCAGAAGGAATTTGACCAAAAAAGGAGTTGTTTGAAAGGTCTAGAGTTTTGAGGGAAGTGAGGTTGGAGAGCTGAGGGGGAATAATACCAAAGAGTCCCAGACTGCTAAGGTGCAGTGATTGGACTTTTGTTGTACTGCTGGTGCAGTTGACCCCAAACCAAGTACAGTGAGAATAACTTATATTCCACCCAGACAGAGCATTTTGGGGATCAGACACCAAGGATTTGAAAGATAAGAGTACTTCTGTTTCAGTGCCAGAGTCAATACCCCCTACCTTTCTCGCACTATAGCAAGCCAAAATTTGAAAAAAGAGGATGAAAAGCATTAAGGAGAAATGAAAATGCCTCATTGTTTTTCAATGTATGTATTAATTGGAGAATGCAGCAAATTAATGAAGTATGCTGCAATCACCAGTTGTAATGGTTTGATGTTTTGAGCCCACCTGGATTGTGTTCTTATAATGTTTGCTGGAACATTGGTCTGGTGAGAGAAGTCACTTTCCTCCTAATTGTACAGAACTTGAATTTGAAAATATCAGCCTGCGTGCATTTCACTGCAAAAAGTTGAGGAGACAATTCTTGACGGAGGTTTGATAAAAAACAAATTTTGATAAAAATGACCAAGTCATCGTGAGTTTCCTAGACGCTGCATATCAATGAAGATTGAAGATATAGACAGATATAGCTTCTTTAGTATGGCACCAGGAAGACCATTCTTTATAAACGTTTGTAGAAAATTCAACATGAAGGAATATAGATGCATACATGTGATCCTACGACAACAGGTCCATGATAATTATTCTTTGTTATCAGGCTAAAGACGTAAATTAGTTTTTCATGTATGAGAATTTTGAATGTAAATCTTTTTTTCAAGAAAAAAAAAAAAAAAAAATTGTACTAATTGAGCTACTTGGAGTATTGGACCCATATAGTGTGTACAAATTATATTATCATAAATAGGACATGCCATTGTCTGGAAACTTGGTTAAAAAGATTGCTACTGCAATGAGGTCAGTAATTGGTACTCTTGATGCTAAAAATAGCTTTTAGTTTTTTCCATTTCTAAAAATTATCTCCGACTCAATTTCAGAGACTAAAACAGGCTTGCTATGTTGATAAAGTTTACAAAATAATATTATTTCAATACTGGTTTTCTTCTATAGGAGCAACTAATTTTAATTTTTAGATTCACGTAAGGTTTAGATATTGCTTTCACTCACATCCAGTTTCAGCCTTTATTAATTACTACATATGACCAAGTCCACTAAAAAACGGGAGCAAGGTGAACAGAATTCTTACCAAAGCCATATTAGCACATGTAGCCGAATGGCTCCAAACTGCCCACGAGGTTCGATAAAAATCATTTGATTTAACAGAAACACCCAAGTCATCATAAGTTTTCAACACGCTGCTAGACCATGCCTGGTGGGCCTAACATAATTTGAGGCCTAGAGTGAAAAATTCATGTGGGGTATTTCATATAGATGATTAAATATCATAGTTGAAGCATAAATTTGAACAAAAAGAGCTAAAAATATATTATTTTTTAAAGAAGAAGCTTACTTTTAACTTGGATACATGACTATGCATGGTTAATTAAAGTTGTACTCTAAATTTTAATTTTATATCTTCTTTTTAAGTGGAAGAGATAAATAGATACTATTTGCTATGTGACTTTGTAGGTGATTAATTAGTTTACAAAAATTAAAGTCTCAACCTATTAGGGGAGATTAGTCATCATTGATGATCTAACATATTTACAACATTTTTTTTTTTTTTGAAACATTTTAGGATTCCAATTGGGTTAAATTTCTATTAGTCTCTTATTTTCAAAACCTTGTTAGATAAGAAAAAGATAAATACTGAAGATACTACAAAATGTTCAGAATATAATGTGATAATGACTATTATTGATGAACTTCAACAACCTAATTAATGAGTGTTTGAATTTCTTCTTTAGGTAATCGGTAACATGTCAATTTGTAAGCGTATAGTAAAATTTGTGGTGTCTTTAACATCGTTCATTTTTTTTTTTTTTTTTAAAGTGTTCAATCATTTAAAATTTGTTATATTCTTATAAAATTTTGGGTCTTTTATGATGGGGGATGGGCTTTTTTTTCCTAGAGAATTTTTTTGTTGTTGTTGTGAGGCCTTAGGGCTAGGTCTTGGACCGCAAATATAAGCAAAAATATAAGCATTTTTATGACTAAAAATGCTTGTCTTGTAATCACAATATAAACAAAAATAGTAAGCACAAGTACAACCACTTTATTAAAAAGCTTATTGGTTATTAATCTTATGAACACTTGCATTGTATCAAGAATTAAATTTTCTATACTAATTAATTATTTTGCAATAACAAATTATTAGTTGACATGTTCTGTTAAAGATGCTAAGATCGATAGATGCAAAAGCAGAAGTAAGAAAATAAATAATAAAATAACACACGAGAATTATGTGGTTTAGTTTGATAGTCTATGTCCATGTAAGAAGCTCTTAAGGACTACATCTTTACTATGAGTGAAGTACAATTTCTGTCTTACAATGAACCCTAGACTAATCACAATTAATTAATTGGCTTAATTGTAGTTCAAGTAGTATTTTTAACTTGTACACCAAACATGATTAAACTTAAGCCAAAACTATTGGGTTAATATACCTCTAATATGTTCAATGACTACCCTTACTCTTTTTCGTTGTGATACCATCAAATCTCTCAATAAAAAGTTGATTGTATGTATTATTATTATTAAAAAAAAAAAAAAAAGAGGTTGAATGTATGCTTTAGATGATTTATAATAACGCCAGTTCATGGCTCTCTTTAGAATATGCACTGGCACACATATTTAAATTTTTGAATGCAATCCATTTGAAACTTTTAGCATCAAACATTGTTCTTTTCTTTTTTGGACAAACATTGTTTTAGTACATGTAAATTCAACTATAATTTTAATGTTGGGTTTCAGGGATGTAAGTACAATAATATCTCTCGTATCACCCACCTAATATTTTTCATACATTTCTTATGTGGCAATAATCGATCACTAACATTCTCAATCTGGTCTTGAACGGTATGTCATAGATGTATATAACATTCCCAAAGAAAAAATTAGCCGCATTTAATTACAAAAATTTACTTAATCGTTGACTTGTATTAGCTATTATGAATACCATAGAAAGTAGAAAATGTTATGTTTAGAATTGAGTGTAACAGTGAAATATAATTTACTGTATATGCATGTATCATGTGTGTGCATACACAAAACTTATAAAGTAGAACACAAAAATTAGTATAGATGATTTGTTTTCCATTTGTAATGATTAGTTTTCTCTAGCCAATCATCTTGGTCTACTACCCTTCCAACCATGTTGCTAAGACTTTTTGTAACAGGCTTTCTGATGCCCAACAGTGCCGTTGGCCGCACGCCCTAAGACAATGGAATTGAGTCACGATCAACAAAGTTGCTTCAAAGAAAGTAGATAATTTGTCTTTAATTGCTTTTTTACACAACTTTGAACCATTCTGGGCTGTACATGCATGCAACGAAAGTAACATATTTGGCCTTTGCGCTGCGTTACAAAGACCAAACCCTCAACGTTTCCTTTGGGATAATTGGGAGGTGCACTGACAAAGCTAAAAGCTTTGGAGCATGTGGAATTTAGTGTTGGAGCTAATAATCACAGAAAAGTCTTTCAAGTGAGTGAAGGGTTGGAGCTGATATGACAAGTCTTTCAAGTGATGAGCGAAGGGTTGGTGATCAGGTCAATGACCAAAAATATATTGACACTATAAGCACGGCTTCTAACGTAAAAAGAACTGATGGAACAATATCATAACATAATAAAAAAATAGTGAAAATTGAAAATATTATGAAGGTATTTATGAAATAATTTTTTCAATAATTGTACAGTACTGAGAACTATTAATTTGACCACTTAATTTAACAATTTCTTACCTAAGATGTGAGATAATAATCTATTAATTATGGATAAAATTTATAAAATAATATTAATTCAATGTTGGTTTTCTTCTACAGGAGCAATTTGCCAGATCTCATCACGTATGATTTACTACATTGGACCAAGTCCACGGAAAAGGATATAGCAGGGTGATCAAAATTCTTACCAAAGCCACATCTCACATGCACGTAGCCAAAAATGCCCCATCAAGGTTTGATTAAAATCATTTGATTTCAGAGAAACAACCAAATCACCGTAACTCGTAACTAAACAACCAAATCACCATAACTCGTAACTTTCCAACAAGCTGCAAGATTATGCTCAAGAGTAATGTTGGTGCCACATAAAATGACATAACTTATGCCATTTTAATTATTTTAATTAAAATAATTAAAACGATTTGATTTCTATTTATTTAAAATTTATGTGGTTAATACCTTCTGATATTTCTCTTACGAAAATATATTTAGGGTTCAAATCTCATTCTCTCGTTGTAATTAAGTATAAAATTATAAATAAATCTATATACTAACGTTAATATTGTACGAGATTAAGATTTAATTAGAAAATTCTTAATTGATCAAAGAAAATTTTCAATGTTGCAATAAGCAGTAAAAAGAAAAAGAAAAAAAAAGCTCTAATACCAAGTAAAAGTAGAAAGTAGTGTAGAGAGATAAATTTAGTGGAAATAAGAGAAAGATTGTCAAAAAAAAAAAAAAAAAAAAAAATTGAGTTACAAGAAATTTTACTATGTTCAAGCGAATAAAACTACGTAACTCTCGCATGTAAAAAAAAAAAAAAAAAAAAAAAAAAAAAAAAAACTACACAAACCCCACGTTTTCCTTTTATTTTTCTTCTCCATTTTCCTATTCTTTTTGTGTTTGTGACTAGTGGGGGAGATGTTTTTAAAATGTGCAACATTCCAATATCGTGCTACAAAAATAAAAAGAAAAAAAAAATCATTATTCGCAATTCTATTAACTTAACCATCTTGTCAAACGTGTATCTTACTCACCAAATCTAATGAATATTTCTTGGATTGACATGTTCTTTAGCATGTGAGTATATGACCCAGATTGGATGTAATATATGTGGCAATTTTCGAGGTATTCCACTTGAAATGGACTAGGAACGTTCGTACGTTATCTAAATTCTTTTTCTTTTCACTTTTCTCTGTTGACAAGTCTACAACTTTTTGGTATAAATAATTATCTTCATCTACAAATTGCTCCATTCTGCTTCCAAAATATTCTTGAGCTTGTTCTCCCTTCATCTTCTAATATCACAATCTCACAACCAAAAAGGGGGGAAAAAATGGTCTTCTCTAGTTCGTTCAAATTGCTGGCCATGGCTCTTGTTTTAGCAGTCATGTTGCTCATGTCCTCTAAGATAGTTGAAGCAACACCAAATTTCAAACTCGGTTTGTAGAAAGACTACTTTGATTGTTTTAATTTCTGTTTTGTTAAAATTTTTCTTCTTCTAGCATCTAAGATTGTTCTCTTTGATTCCTTTTTCTTTTCTCTCTAGCTAGTGAATCTTCAACCACCACCCCCCTCCCCCTCTCCCACACCCCAGGTTGGTCTAGCGATTTCTAAGGGCCCATAAGATCTTTGAGGTCCCGGATTCAAAACTCCTAACTAGCATCCATAATACTTCTTCTAAATCTAAATCTAAGGGGTTGATCTAATGAGTGCTAATGGCCCGTAAGATTTATGAGGTCCAGGAATTAATCGAAACTCAGCATCTTTGGGTCCACGCAAGGGATTTCCATCTGTAATATATAATTGTTTGTGTGTGAAATGAGAGACTAATGCCTGAAAAGCTCTGAATACCTATATTAGAAATTAAAAAAATATTTAAAAAATTGTTGAATTTGATTGTGTGTGGTTTCAATGTTACAGGGCGAAGGGCTCTGGATGGAGTACCATATTGGGGTCGCTACATAGAGCCGCCCGAAATTCCAAGAAGTGGAGGCTACCACACTCGCTCACCATAATTGCCAAGGTGGATGCAAAGCAGATCTGGAGAGGAACATGGAGTCTGAAGATGCCATATGCTACTGCCAGATTATTAATATCTACTATTTGAAGACATGTTTTAGACGTTTCTTTTATGCATGCACGTAGTGCCATGTTTGATGGCTAAATAAGATATGTTTTAGGTTCAATTATTCTGGTCTTATAGTACATGTAGTATGCTTAAATAAAATATTAGAAAGATATTAAATGCAATACTATGTTTAGAGTTTGGCATTGTAATGACTTGAGTTGAGTATAATCAAGTGAACAAATAGGATTCACTATTGGAATAAATGATGAGTAAATGTCTTCCAAAGAACTTTCAATTTTCTCCTATATATTGATTTTCTTGTACCTGTAAGCAGTAACACTAAATTCTTTAGTGCAAATTATACCCCAAAAGTTTGGAAATTTCTGAATTTTGTATCATGAAGTTTCAAAATTTTGATTTTATTGCTGGAAGTTATATTTTATTTGTATTAGTAACCCCACTGTTCATATTTTCCATTAAGTACTACATAAGCTTGTTACACTTGCTTAGTTTATCTAATAAAATGATGTTACGTCATTTTTGTACCCTAACAATTTTTTCTAAAAAAATAGTAACAATAAACTTAGAAAAAAAAATCTGAAAAATCATTTTATTGAATATAACAAACTAAACATGTGTGACAAGCTTATACAACATTTAACAGAATATATGGACAAAAGAGCTGTTGATGCACACAAAATATAACTTTAGGAGGTAAAATCTAAATTCTAAAATTTTAGGGTATAAAGTCCAAAGAGACAAAGACTCCCAAATTTTAAGGGTGTAATTTGTACTTTAGCCTTATTTCTTTGAGATTGAAACCTTATTTATGTTTGTGTACATCTCTAAATATAAATATTAAGGGTAAATTACTATTTTGAACTTAACATTTACACTATGCGTCAATTTGGTCCCTAATGTTTCAAATGCATTAGTTCAGTCCTTAACTTTTTGGTATTGTGTCACAGTAGTAATTGCCATAAGTGCTGAATGAAATTAAAAAATTCTGATGTATCTACCAATCACAATAAAAAATTATTTTTATGCCACTTAGATGCCAAATGGATTGCCAGGTGGCGTTAAAAAAAAAAAAAACAGACAAAACAAAAGAAAAACACAACCTAGATAACAAAATCAAATGGAAATTAAAAGAACAGGGAATTAAAAATACAAAATTGAAACAAAGAAACAAAAAAACAAAAGAAACAAAAAAAAAAAAAAAAAAAAAAAATCGAACAGGTAAACAAGCAAAAATTTACCTATTAAAAAAAAAAAATGGGATTGACGTTGCGATGGCCTCCATATCGATACTGAATACCACTGCCGCAACTCCATTGCAAACCCAAATCTCCATAGCCTGGAATTTTTAACAAAATTAATTTGGGAGAGGGTCTAATTTGAGACATGATAAAGATAAAATGGTTTTTGCCCATGGAATGCCCATTAAAAAAGCCTAGGGTAGTCAATTAGGCCTAGCCTACTATCCCAGCCCAATACCCAGTTCATCTCACTAAAATACAAAACTCTTGTGACCCTGGCCTATATGATTTTAATGATCTGATACCAATTGAAAAATATGTTTTAGAACACATCTATTTTTTGAGATAAAAGATAGAGATTGTATTTGTGGGGCCGAAGAAATTGTGGCCCCTGGCCCAGGTCCAGTTTATCTTAGGGACCACGGCCCAGGCCGAGGAGAGCCGTTGCCGAGGACGACCTCCTGCTCGGCACTTCACTAAATGCCCAAAGAAAGGAATGAACTGAGTGTAGGGGCAGGGTAAGGGAAAAAACCGCCAACACAGTAACACGAAGTTCAACGTCTGACAAGCCCATACTCAAACCCTTGCCCATGCGCTTTTCTAGCAACTCCCAACCACTCTAGGTATGGGTCGACTGGACAGGACTGTTCCAAAAAAAAAGTAAAATTAACACGTGGACGCAAAAAGGGGATTGGAACACCAGTATAAAAGGGGAGAGAACTCTGACGAAGGAAGGGGGAAAAAAACCAAGCCCACCCATGTAGTATTTCCCGTAGGAACGAGGACTAAACCACTCGCCTGTGCCTCAGGTCACACCTTTCAAGCACACTCTCTACAAATGATATTGTGGGGGGCCTCTTTGCTTACGAGTCCAATTTTATCTTGGAATTATTACAAATTGGGACCCTACAGTATTGAATAAGACCAAAACCAACGTATACAAGTAAGTAAAAACCCTGAAACATCCAGGGGAAAAAACGAAGACAAAAAACCAGCAAACAATTAAAAAGGAAAAAAAAAAAAACAATTAATTTATGAGTGAGTCCAAACAGATTAGTACAAATAGTTTGTTTCAAGTTTCAGCCATAGTTAAAATTGTTCAAATAGAAAGCAATAAAAAGGCACACTAATTTGGTAATGAAATGGAAAGCTAATGAAAAATCTTTCTAATGGAAAAACCATTCCAATAATGATCTGATCTTATAGAAAATTATTAAAAGAAACAGCCACAACAATTTTAATATAGAACTTTTGCACAACTAGACGCTCTATTATAACTTCACCAAATGCCCGCTAATCTTCCAACCATAGTGGCCTCATAATCTCTGAAATCCTTCTCCGCAAACTTCCTCTACAAACATAATTACATAACTTCAAATGGTCATATCTCATTAATTTCAAATCTAATAAATTGGGTCAAATTTATATTCATTTTTAAGCCTTATGTGCTTACATTTCAATTAAACAAGTTTCAATAAAAAATTTATTGTAATGCAAAAGATATGAACAAAATTACAAAAGATCATCAACCCATCGTCTTTGCAGCTTCTAAATCAAACTTGATATGTTTTGGAACTAAAGTTTGCCAACAAGTTTATTAACCCTAAAATCTTTGTCGCCCTAGAGCCCGGAGACTCTCTCTAGAGTTTTTATACGTGTTATTCTATTCTGTTTCATTCCTTTCTAAACTCCCAAACAAAATGTAAACCCATTCTTTTCCCTCCGGCCCTTTTAATAGTATCCATGTGCCATTTGAAATTTTAAGGTCGTTTTGCTTGTTTTTCCCTCTCCGTCCACACAAGATGACAAGAACAGGGCAGGCAGAGGCACATTCGCCAAATCACTTCTACGGTTCCTAAGCCATTGCGTAAGTCCTAAATTTGTGGGATAAAGTCAAAGAATAAATAGAAAGGTAAAGGGATCTTGTATGCGACCCAAAATATCTTCCAATGGTGTTTCTATAATAGATAAGGTGGTAAGAATGTATACATGTTACATGTACTTATTTATTTATTTATTTTTTTATGAAAGTTGCATGTACTTATTGTTCTTGGTTAACTCATAATTTTTTTATCTTTGATTTTTTTTCCTAGAATCTTGGTTAATTCATAGAGTTGTGAGAGACCGCCGATATTTTAACGCATGTTTGCATGGTACGTGAACAGATCAAACCTATTTGACTATTCAAGTGATCAGAATATTATTCTAAAAAAAAAAAAAAAGGTGACGCGAATATTATGTAGCATTTAGTCTCATATGAGTGTGTGTATATATATATATATATATATATATATTATTTGATCAACTAATATTTAGTTTATATTCTAGAACACGTCATATCACGATTCGATAGTTTAGGAATTTTCTAGATTGCCAACTTTCTCTGGAATAAAATTGTTTTTGATTTATTTTAAAGAATGATGGAATCATGCATATTACTTTTGATAAATAGAAGATTTGGAACTAAAGGTATTTTGATTTATAGTTTAGGTGATAACCTTTTTTCTATTGTTACATACATCTACTGAAAAACATGGAATAAGGCTGAGGCAATCGACGTACTATGCTTGAAATTTGTTGATGAGTCTGCTTTATTTTTAAAATATTAATAGGATTTATTGTAATTAATACAGTTATTTCAAAAAAGCTATTATTTTCTCTATTTTTGAGGTATGAGAATGGGTCACTATTTAACACCTTTTTTGGGTCATAATAGCTTTCTCTATTTTTCTCTATTCCATGATTTTCCTCCCTAGTTTAAAGATTCTTATATGAACATTTTACTGGAAAAAAAAAATTCCCATAGTGAGACATTTGAAAATACTTGCAAAACCCATTTATGAACTGTAGGACTGCCTTGGGGATTCGACCCTACCTTGAATCTTTAGGCATGTATGTAATACAATATAGTATGTTCTTGAGCAGTAAAAATATTCACAGTTCCATCTGAAATTACCTTTAACTTTTTTTTTTTTTTTTCGAGAAACAATAATACTTAATAGAACATACACGAAAGTGTATATATATATATATACACACACTAGTGTTTTAAATTGGTTTATAAGACATTACATAACCAAAGTACCACTATAAAAGGACTAACTCTTACAGTAGTAGACTAGATTTATAAACAAGGAACACTAGACACACATAACAAATGTGGGATAAACATCCCTTTTTTTTTTTTTTTTTTGAGAAACAATAATACTTATTAGAACACTGATGTTGTGGAAGCCTAAAGAAAGCACACACGACATTCTCTTGATGGAACATAAATTAAATTGTTAGTTCCTAGTAGTAAACCTCGAATCCACGAGGGGTTTCCCTGAATTCACAAGGAGAAGAAAATTGGAATCCACCAGAGAAATAATTTGACAAAAGTCTGTGTTTATTGATAATAGTCCGAAAATCGAATTGCCTTTAGAAGCTACAATGCGACTAAATAGTAAAAACAAAACCTAGGCAACTAGAAACCCTAAGGCAGCTATGAAAGCATATAAAACTCTAATTTGACTAAACAACATTAAAAACACCTAAAAAGAAGGAAATAAATAACCTTGATAGGCCACAAACTGAATGACCCCTTGTGATAGAAATTAATTAATTAATTAGCTAAGTTATTAATTAATCAATTTATCATGCAAAAATGTAGTAGCACAAACAAATCACCAATAAACTAATTATGCAGCGGAAAATAAATAACATGGTGATTTGTTTACGAATGGGGAAAACCTAACGGCAAAAACCCCACCGGGTGATTTTCAGGTCACCACTCCCGAAACTCCACTATTATCACAACAAGCGGTTACAAGTAAGGAATCTCAAGTACTTTACCAACCTACAGTTGAACCCTTACCCCAATACCCAATTGGACTTGTTCTGTAGTGACAGTTCCCCTTTCGACGCACGACTCCTAAGTACGTGACTAACCAATTGCGCGGATCCCAATACGCGACTTACTCCTTTGCACGAATCCCAATATGTGACTAACTCCATAGCAACCTTTTGATTGTTGTAGTTGATTTGCAGCAGCTTCACATAAAAACACCAATAAGATCTTCAATGTTGGTGCAAGAGACTTTGCTTAGTTACAGAACCCAAAGGCGTACAAGAAACACAACAAGAACTCTTTCTTTTGTAAGAGGAGGCTAGGGTTTCAAAAAAAAAAACCTTATGAAGCTCTCTAGGGTTAGATTTTTCTGTTTCCCACCTCCTTTAAATAGGAGCTTAATGGGCTATCCTATTCCAAATAGGTTTACACAAACCTTGGGTTTTCCTAGTCCAATAAGGATTATACAAACCGATAAACAAATAGCCTTTTAGAATAAAAACATTACTGGCTATTATCTGAAAACCTGTAAGCTCGATCGATCGAGACATCTGTCGAGGAGGTATCGAGGCTTGCAGATTTGCACTTTTCTTGAGCAGTTGTTGAGTAGTCTTCATGTCTTCAATTTAACCACTTGTAATGATCATCTTGAACCTACTTAGATTTACCCAAATACAAATAAAGTGCGTTTTGTCAAAGGATATGCTAATTACATAAAATATGTCCCCAATAATCTCCCCCTTTGGCAATCTGTAACAAAACCACAAGAATACATTGAATGTCCTAGAATACATTCTACTCAAGATTACAGAATAAATAAGCCTAGTTTAAAAGATCTAAACCTTGGAAGTTGCTGCAAGAAGAAGGTTTAGAATCTTGACTTGGCTTTAACTTCTCTTTCCTGAAAGGTACTAAACAAAACACATCAAGGTACCATGTGGAAAATAATGACAAGTTAAATAAATAAGAAACATGTGTATAAAGAGTGAAACACATACATCATCATCTAATATAAAAACAACACATGATGTATGTAAATGGTTACACAACCAAAAGATACACAACACAAAAAATATATCAATATCAATGTGTATCAAACTAACTCTCCCCCTAAGTTAGTTATAACAAAAACATTCTTCCCTTTAACATGAAGTTCTCCCCCCCCCCCCCCCTAAATCTGTTACTCCACTTGAGGAATGACATTCAATTCTCAAATTTCTTCCCCTTTTTGACATGATTGTTTAAGGGCATAAAAAGCCAAAAGACATGACGGAGACAAACAGAAAACTGACATAAAGGGAACAAGGAGAACAAGGAACCATAGACCTACAAGAAAGAGAAAAACAAGATGCAATGGACACAAAGATAATAAAAAATATCCAAAACATTTGAAAAAATAATGCATGCAAGAGGATCTCAATCGATCGAGAGGTGGCGAGACAGGTGTTGAGCATAATAGACGTCGACAGATGCAGCTGTCAAGGGACAAATCAACAAAAGGCTAAAAAGATCTCGATCGATCCACCAAGTGTCGAGAAGCTATCGAGGAGACAGGAGCTTTCTCAATCGATCCACTAGGTGTCGAGAAGCTGTTGGGATTGCAATAAGAAAAAGCTGAAGAAGCTTGACAAACAGCAAGGTATCGAGGAGGTGTCGAGATAGTTTTTAAAAGTGGATTTTCGAGATGTGAAAAACATAGACATGAATGCAATCCAACATGCAACTCAACCAATGATCCAATCAACATATTAAGCTCTCAAAATCATCTCTCAATAACAATTTTAAGCGCATGGATCTTCAAAAAGAAATACACACACAACAAGTCTAACCAATTTTATATTTCAAAAATAAGTCAAGACTATTTAGTGAGTATACATTAATGCATGTAAAACCTTGTGATAGCCAAATCACATTGTACCTGCACATGTATCAAGAATAGTAAAGAATATTGCGTGTTGTGTGTGAAAAACATCGCAAGATTGCATAAGTGTATACATGTTATGATGATTTTGGATATGAGAAAATCACTTTAACTCACACACAATTATAACTGCTTGATGGGGACTATCACCTTCAAGGTACATCCTATAACTCCCACATCTCCTAAAATACACGCTTGCAATCATTTTTAAAGAATTTTTTTTTATCTTTTTGCTTTTGATTTTTCTTTGCATATTTTTCTTTTAAGCATATCATGCATGGGTATATTGGAGAGAGAAAAGAAATACCCAATAATATTTGATATTTCAATTTTGCTATACCTAAGCACACAAATGTCATTGACACTGCACTTTTGCTATGCCGAAGCATACGGGTGTCATATTATGATTGGGGGGTAACAGTGGTGAGATGGTTATTAATGCCTTTTCTCTTAGGATTTTTTAGTCCTTCCCGTCAAAAAGAGTGATACGAGTGTTAAGTACAAAAGACAACTTACTCTTACTCATCACAAACAAGAGCTACAAAGCTCACTTGCTTTGTTGTGCATAGAGATACTTATCTAAGCTACAAATGATACAAAGTTTAGAAGACTTTGTTTTAATGGCCATCCAGGGTACACAAGTACCAATGTACACAAAACACACACTGTTTTTGTATTTTTCTGATTTTTCAATTTTTTTTTTTAATTTTTATATGAAAAACAAAACAAAAAAAAAAAAAAAAAAAAAAAAAAAAAAAAAAAACCAAACAAAACAAAACATGTTAAACAAACAACATAAAACCATGAAAGAAAAATATATATGCATGAAGGCATGATAGAAGGGTGTAGATGCATGAAAGCATGATTCCAAAAGCAGATAAGAAATCAAGTAAAGAAAGTCCTACTTTAGATAGAAAGAATTAAAGGACAAACAAAAAAGCCAATTAAGTCTTAGGATCCTTTATCACCCACACAGCACGAGTCTTTGGCCGTGAAGATGAAAAGGCACGTGTCCTAGTATGACTACTATAGGACATAGAGGAATTAGAATTCCCCTGAAATTGAGTTAAAGAGTTCAAAGCTTTTAATAACTCACCAAGAATAGGTACAGAGCCTTTAGACAAAGGATGAGACCTATTTGACACACGCTTATGAGGAAACAACTTGAAACAATTAGGACGAGTGTGATCGGAAGCACCACAATGGTGACAAACATGAGTAGTTTTCGAACTACTATGCTTCCTAGAAGGAGGTCTAACCTTAGAGGTTGACAAATTAGGACAATTTGGCCTAATATGACCAACAATATGACAATGATGACAAGTGGGGACAAATTCAAAATTTTCATTCGTCCTAGGAGGAGTTTTAGACATAGGTTTAGAAATTTCAGCGTTAACATCAGAACTTTTACCTTTGTCTATCCTAGCAATATTAGCCTTCAACTCTTCATTATTCCTTTTAAATGGAGGAATATAAAAATCATTTTCTTTTGAGTTAGGCTCAACAACAAGTTTGGCACTAGTTAATTTTTCAACTTCAGTTTTAGATTCAACTAGTTGCTCTTCCAAACTTTTAATTTTGTCCACCTGAGATAAAATTTGATTTTTAAAATTCTCATTCAAATTTTTGGCTTCATCCAATTTTGCAATCAAATCATCTTTTTCAAGCTTGACCTTTTTAAATTTAGCTTTTAATATTGCAGAATATTCAAGAGATTTCATACAAAAATTATAAAGCTTGCAATAGGCATCTTGAATATCATCATCATCATTCAACATAAGATCATGCAAATCAAAATAATCAAGAGTTTCCATGACAACAAGGGTCAATGGATCACATAACAAAGATTAACCCTAATTAGAGTGTGCTTGCTCTGATACCACTTGATAGGCCACAAACTGAATGACCCCTTGTGATAGAAATTAATTAATTAATTAGCCAAGTTATTAATTAATCAATTTATCATGCAAAAATGTGGTAGGACAAACAAAACACCAATAAACTAATTATGTAGCGAAAAATAAATAACACGATGATTTGTTTACAAGGAAAAAACCTAACGGCAAAAACCCCATCGGGTGATTTTCAGGTCACCACTCCTGAAACTCCACTATTATCACAACAAACGGTTACAAGTAAAGGAATCCCAAGTACCTTACCAACCTACAGTTGAACCCTTACCCGAATACCCAATTGGACTTGTTCTGTAGTGATAGTTCCCCTTTCGATGCATAACTCCCAAGTATGTGACTAACCAATTGTGCGGATCCCAGTACGCGACTTACTCCTTTGCACGAATCCCAGTACGTGACTAACTCCATAGCAATCCTTTGATTGTTGTATTTGATTTGCAGCAACTTCACATAGAAACAGCAATAAGATCTTCAATGTTGGTGCAAAAGACTTTGCTTGGTTACAAAACCCAAAGGCGTACAAGAAACGCAGCAAGAACTCTTTCTTTTGTAGGAGGAGGCTAAGGTTTCAAAAAGAAAACCTTATGAAGCTCTCTAGGGTTAGGTTTTTCTTTTTCCTACCTCCTTTAAATAGGAGCTTAATGGGCTCTCTTATTCCAAATAGGTTTACACAAACCTTGGGTTTTCCTAGTCTAATAAGGATTATACAAACCCATAAACAAATAGCCTTTTAGAATAAAAACATTGCTGGCTATAATCTGAAACCCGTAAGCTCGATCGATCGAGACATCTGTCTAGATTTAATGAATCTCGACAGATCGAGCTTCTATCGAGGAGGTATCGAGGCTTGCAGATTTGCACTTTTCTTGAACAGTTCTTGAGTAGTCTTCATGTCTTCAATTTAACCACTTGTAATAATCATCTTGAACCTACTTAGATTTACCCAAATACAAATAAAGTGCGTTTTGTCAAATGATATGTCAATTACATAAAAATATGTCCCTAACAAAACCTAAACCTAAAATAACAAAAATTACATAAAAATACTAAAATTAAATATTTACAAATATTAGAGAAATTGTGTCCTACATCAGACCCTTCTACTTGAAACAAACTCATTCTCAAGTTCATCTTTGAAATTTGAAATCTTCCACACCAAATAAACAAATACTTCAAATGCTTTAATAACTTAAACCGGTTTTGAAACTTGAATCCTTCATAAATTGTAGCATAAAATTTCTTCTTATCTACCTTCAATTTATTTGCAACATCAATCAACAAAGGGTTGATAATAAAATTAAAATTTTCTACTTCAAGAAAATCAGCATATTGTGTAGTCATCTTCAACAAATCAACTGAGACCTGAGGATTGTGAGTTGTGGACTCATCCTCATATTTGACCTCAATTGAATCTTCCACAATGTTCTCAATAATTACCATCTCTTCATTCTTGTCATTGTCCACAATCAACTCAACCTTCGTTTCTTTGACCTCTTCATCAAATTTTTGACAAGTGGTATTTTCAATCTTCAATTCAATAACTTGTTGCAAGTCTTGATCTTTTTTAACCACTTCAAATTTTTCTTTAGTAATAGGCTGCTTCTTCTCAACCCTCAAACCCTTTCCTTTATTTGACATATGGACTTGGCTATGATAATTTTGGTTTTGACCTTTCTTGTTTTGAACATATTGCTTTCCATATGAATATACATATTTATAATCAACGCTTGTATAATCTGGTATATCATAATAGTCATTAGGAAACCATAATTCAACTAATACTTTTTTCATTCTTTGCCAAGAGCAGATTGGATGCTTACCTCGCTGCTTTCTAGTGATCTGAATCTCTTCCCACCATTCCTCTTCTTCATCGTCCAGTTTATTAGATGCAAGCCATACTTTTCTTTCATCACAAATCTTCCAAAAATTAATATACTCTTTCAAATAAAGAAGCCAGTCGATAAAATCCATCTTACACATATCTCCATCAAAGAATGGAATTTTCTTGTAGTTAGGAGTGCGTCTTTGAATATATTGGTCATTGTCTTTGTGAGATGATTTCCTAGCAAGAAGAGTACCAATCTTTTGCATGATTTCACCTATAATTTGTTGACTCTTTTCACAAAATTGGTAATTCTCATCATGAAAATTAAGGAACTCAGCCCTAATGAAGACTGTGCTGTCAACGTCGTTGCTGCCGTTGTTGTTGTGGTGGTCACCGTCTCGCCAGAAAGCCATTGGACCAGGGTAAGTCAAGGCTCTGATACTACGGAAGTCTAAAGTAAACACACACAATGCTTTCTTGATAGAACAGAAACTAAACTGTTAGTTCCTGGTAGTAAACCTCAAATCCATGAGAGGTTTCCCTAAATCCACAAGGAGAAGAAAACTGGAATCCACCAGAGAAATAATTTGACAAAAGTCTGTGTTTATTGATAATAGTCTGAAAACTGAATTACCTTTGGAAGTTACAATGCATTTAAATAGTAAAAACAAAACCTTGGACAACTAGAAACCCTAAGGCGGCTACGAAGGCATATAAAACCCTAATTTGACTAAACAATATTAAAAACACCTAAAAAGAAGGAAATAAATAACCTAAACCTAAAATAACAAAAATTACATAAAAATACTAAAATTAAATATTTTAAAAAATTAGAGAAATCGTGCCCTACATCAAACACACACGAAAGTATATAAACTAGTGTTTTAAACCGGTTTATAAGACATTACATAACTAGAGTACCACTACAGAAGGACCTAACTCTTGTAGTAGTAGACTGGGTTTATAAACAAGGAACACTAGATACACATAACCTTCTATGGCAAAAAGTGTAACACTTTGGGTTGTGCTAGTGTGTAGCCACAATATGAAATAAATTCAATCAGATTGAATAAGGAATAGGGAAGATATTGATTGATTTCTTACAAAAACCACTAAAATTTTTTTCTAGAGCATGTGAAGGGGCAATGTTAAAAGGCAAATGAATAAGAGATGGCTCAATATGAACCAAGGGGATGTTGCATTCATTAAAGGTGTGGTCTAAGGTTTTATCTTATTTTAGCACATGTTAACATAAGAAAATTTCTGAACTGCCTCAATTTGGGGTTTGATAAAGAAAATGCAATTTGACATATGATCCTATTAATTGGCCATCAAACTTAAATAGCTTGAGCAATGAACTTAAACTCCGCACAAAAGTGTTAAGGCAATGCTTCAAGATCCAATAAAACTCCTTTTAATCTCTTGCAACTTGGATAAGGCTTCTCTCATAGTAAAACGTTCTTTTGATGAATGAGCAGCACAAGATAATCCAACTCCCACCATTGCAGCCACACACTCATCACTTCTTAAAGTAATGTTGTTGTTGTTGTTGCTGGCGCTGCTGCTGCTGCTGCTGCTGCTATCTCCACCAATAGAACAACTAGTACTGCTACGTCGTGTTACAGATTCATAATCCTTGAAAAGCCCTGGATCAGCAATATCCAAGATTTTACTCTCGTGCACTTCAGCGATGAACTTGTTTAGGCTTAAACCTTCCTGGAACATCTTATCTGTGGGCTTCTTGGCAATGATCATCTCAAGCAGCAGTATTCCAAAGCTATAGACATCCCCACTGGTTGAAGCCTTTCCGCCCAAGCCATACTCTACAAAAGAATTCAGGATATTAGGATCAAGAATTCCCAACCAGAAATTATTAAAAGCTTAAAGAACTATGCAGGAAACATAGTGTTAAATATTCCTATTTCTTCCATTCAAATATGTTCTTTGGGTTAAATGTAGCAAGAGAAGTAGAGTGGAAACATGTTCGGAACTTGAAATTAGTTGGGCTGGTACTATGACAAATTACCATTTGTCCTAAAAGCTTAATCCATTAGGAAATGGTGAATTTAATCATAAGTTCCATTCAAGTTTCATACTATAAGATTTACATACCTGGAGCAATGTAACCAATTGAGCCTTTTAGACCAATTGTGCTGCTTTCATTCTGTGATGAACTATGGGCGAGAAACCTTGCTAACCCAAAATCTCCAACATGAGCAGTCATATCTTCGTCCAAAAGCACATTTCCGGGTTTCAAATCACAATGGACTACTGGTGGATCACAATCATGATGTAGGTAATCTAAGGCAGTAGCTACATCAATGGAAATATTCAGTCTCTGGGTTAATGTCAGAGTTGATCCACGTTCAACATCCTCTGGATACAACCACTTATCCAAGTTACCGTTAGACATGAATTTCATAGCCAAAGCCTTGAATGCAGCTCCTGTGTGATCAATGCTAGAGCAAGAAGTGATCACCTTAACAAGGTTCCGATGGCGGATGTTTCTTAGAGTTTCACATTCTGCATCAAAACTCTTGGAAGCTTTACTTTGTGTCAAGTCTAGAACCTTCACTGCAACTGTGGTCTGGGTTCCATTCTCACCAGTACTGAAAACAGCTCTATAAACAGACCCAAACGCTCCCTTTCCTAACAAATTTTCTGTGGCAAAACCATTTGTACCAAGCTGGATTTCTGAGTAAGATAGCCTTGGGGGTAAACCCTTGACTACAGATGAAGAAGTTCCATTGTTTCTTATCTTGCTCTTCTTTTTGGTGATTAATGCCCACACTAAACACAATGCACAGACAAGCACAATGATAGCAGAAATTGGAATAGTGACTTTGAGTACTAAATCAGAATTTGACTTCTTTTTTGTGACACAAGTATTGACTCTTAGCTTTTCGGCAGCATCATGGTCAAATGCACAGAGCCTGGAGTTTCCCTGGAGAGAATCCCATCTGATTTTTGCAAAGACACCATTTTTCGGTACATCTCCTTCAAAGCTGTTGAAAGACAAATTTAACGTCTCCAAAACAAGAAGGTTCTGCAACTCTTTGGGTATTAGGCCTGAGAGATTGTTGGAAGAAAGATCCAAGCTCTCCAGTGCCGCTAGATATTCCAGCGACTTCGGTAATGAGCCAGTTATCTTATTTCTTGCAATGTTGAGCCTGCGCAAACTTGAGTATCTCTCAGTTATTGCAGGAATATATCCAGATAGCTGGTTTCCAGAAATGTCCATGATTTCACGCTGTCTCAAATGGCCAAATTCGTAGGGCAGAGAACCGCTTAAAGAGTTATTCGCCAGTATCAAAAATTTTAGCTGGGGAAGCTCGAAAATTTGCTTTGGAATGCTTCCATTGACCGCTGTCCCAGCTAGAACAAGTTTCTCTAACAGCTGGCATGTAGCTATACTCATGGGAATTCTACCAGATAACTGGTTATTTCCCATATAGAGCTCATATAGTTGTGTGAGATTGCTAAAGATGTCAGGAATTTCTCCGGAGAAGAGGTTTTCATGTACCTGAAGTATTTGTAGTTTCTGAAGCTTTCCAATGGACTTTGGTATTTGGCCTCTGAAAGAATTTTGTTGAATTGATAAGGCTGCAAGGTTTTGGTACCTCTCAAATCCTTGAGGGAAGCTACCGGTCAACAAATTATCATCAATACAAAATTGTTGGAGATTGAATGAGAGATTTGCAACTGAACTGGGAAGCTCACCAGCTAATTGGTTGGAATTGAGAAAGATGTACTCTAACTTGGTACATTTTGTAAGGGAATCAAATACTTGAAAATTCTGCTCTGTTGTAGAAGATAATTTGTTTCGGCCAAGAATTAATTTGGCAAGATTTTTCAAGTTACCAAGTAAAGGAATAGGCCCAGTGAAATTATTTGAAGGGAGATCAAGGAATTCAATATGTGAAGCATTGGATAAAGAACTTGGTATTGGCCCTTCCAAACTATTGCGCCCCAGGTGGAGTTCCCTTATGTTGGGAAGGGTAAGACCTATATTGGATGGCAGCTTTCCAACAAGCCTGTTTTGTGTGAGAGATAAGTACTCCAAGGAGGATATGTTGAAAATCGAAAAGGGTATCTCACCACTTAATTGATTCTCCGAGAGTTGAAGCATGACAAGATTTTGGAGACGACCCAACTCATTTGGAATTTTGCCAGATATGTTGGTTCTTGCTATGCTGAGATTGGTGATAGTGGAGAGATTGCCAAAAGTAGAGGGGATTGCACCGGTAAGATTGTTCATGGACACATCAAGGATTTTCAGTCTGGGAAGTTGGCCTAGTTCACTAGGAAGGAGACCGGTAAGTTTGTTGTTCTCAAAACTCATCTGTTCAAGCATAAGACAATCAGATAGACTAACAGGAATGGTGCCACTGATGTTGTTTGTTGCGAGAATTATACGCTGAAGGCTAGTAAGACGGGCAAACTCAGAAGGAATTTGACCAAAAAAAGAGTTGTTGTAAAGGTTTAGAGTTTTAAGGGAAGTGAGGTTGGAGAGCTGAGGAGGAATATTGCCAAAGAGCCCAAGACTGGTAAGGCTTAGTGATTGGACTCGTGTTCCATTGCTGGTGCAGTTCACACCAAACCAAGTACAATGAGATGAACTTATGTTCCATCCAGAGAGAGCATTCTGAGGATCAGAAACTAAGGATTTGAAAGCTAGAAGGGCTTCTCTGTCAGTGCTGGAGTCAATGCCTCCCACCATTTTCATGCTATAACTTGCAATGATTTGAAAGAGGGAAAGAAGAAGCAATAAGAAACGGAAATGCATCATATTTTAATGTATGAAAGAACAATGTTTTCCCTCTCAGAACATAGGGACTAAAAATGTAGAAAATAATATTTGTGCACAAATGGTAGGCAATGTCTGTTCAACCATTGGTAAGCGCAGTCCCTTTATATATTTTTCATAAAAGGCAGAAGCAAGTAGACACAACTTTGTTATATATGATTATTGATATTTTTCTCCCTAACAAAAATTGAATTTTCAAACTTCAAAAATTGAATTTTCAAACTTCAGCTCACATTTGACTTCGGATTTTGAAAAGAGTTATTAGGACTAGTCATAACTCACGAGTCATGATATATTAGATGGATATCATTTGTTACACATAAGTAAACGGTAAACAACAAACATTGCATTTGGGTCAAGATGGGTGTCTTTGCAACTTCCAAGTTACTGTTGGATATATAAGCCTTCCAATCGAACCGCTGTTCACACTTATCAGCTTACTTTTCTAGGCAGCCATGTTTCGTTGAACATTATTGGTTGGTGAAGCCTGTCTGAGTCTCCAGGGGCGGGCAAGGGGGGACCATGGCCCCCTAACTTTTTGAATTCTCCATTAGAACTAGTAAAAAAAATTATAAATTACATGTAAATTTATTCATTGGCTCCCGAAATTTTAGAATTTACTCTCTCAAAATTTAAAATTATCATCTAAAATTTTTGAATTAGTCCAATAAATGTAAAATATTGTAAAAGTAATGTAAAAATATTATGGACGTAGCACTTTACAAATTAAACTGGTAAACAAAAAACCAAAAAAAAAAAAAAAATTGGTACAAAAAGCCTAACAAAAAAAAAAAAATCTCCATTGGCCCTTTGCTCAGCCCATAGCTCTCCAAATTTTAGCAAAACCCCAAATCTCCTTTTAACATATTCCAAATCCAAAAATAAAAACAAAACAAGTCTGTATCATACCTTTATTTTGTGTGCATCCATGAATGTTATTTCCTAAGCTCCAGGCTCCTGCTCCTGTTCCAATTATTTCCATTAGCAACCATTAGTATCTCTCTCTATTTTCACCATTATGTGCTGTCTTTCTTTTTTATTGCAAGTTATGTTTTGGGGAAAGATAGAGTAAAGCTTCTTTTTTTCTTTTTTTTCGAGGAGGAAAGATATAGTAAAGCTACTAGTTGAATGTGTGGTAAAAAAGAAGTAGTAGCTTTTTATGTGTTGTACAACACTCCAAAAATGTGGCGGAAGGTGAATTGATGTTTGTGTTTTTATTTATAATATATTATTATGTTATATGTAAAAATGGTACAGTTGAGTTTATAACTTAAATTATATATATGTAATAATATAGTGTTGTACATATTGAGTGATGTATTTATATTTTGTATTATTATCTTGCTTCAAATTTTATTTGGTTGGCATTTCTTGATGTGTCCATAACATCTGGAGTTCGAATCTTTTTTCTCCTATCCTAACTATTAAATTATCAACAAAAAAAAAAAAACACTTGAATGACTTGTTTATAATTTATAAATGACTGGTTTTTAAATTTTTATGACATAAATTACTTTTTTGGGGTCTTCTATTAAAAAAAAAAAAAAAACTTTTAAGAATTTTGTTACATTTAGCTTAGCCCTCCTATAAAAAGTTTTCGGCTCTGTCACTATTAGTCTCAAACATGTGTAGACATAATTGGACCTATTACTTCTCCTACTTGAACCGAATTTCTCAAAAGTTAACTGTAATTTTTGAGCAATTTGGTAATTCTAGGATGAATCGTACTCCCCCTCCTAAGGATAAAGTAGACATGCGTTTCATCATTTTAATAAGTCCAATGCAATAAAATCCAAATAAACTATTTTGAAATTGCAAAGGCCTGCTCAAAGACTCGCTCTAATTTACCCTCACTACTTTGGTATAGTTAAGGTGGAATAAACCTCCCTCTAATATTGCAACTATTGAA
Organism: Quercus lobata; assembly: GCF_001633185.2. Taxonomy (NCBI): domain Eukaryota; kingdom Viridiplantae; phylum Streptophyta; class Magnoliopsida; order Fagales; family Fagaceae; genus Quercus; species Quercus lobata. The sequence continues at coordinate 24,291,723 of NC_044906.1, read as the reverse complement.
TACTTATTGTTACTATTGGTTGATCCGTGCATATATATATATATATATATATATATGAAAGTTCAAATATGTATATAAACACCCTTGAACGTTTAGACCCCCAATTTACAAATTAACCAATTCAAGCTTTATGTCAAAGAACTAGTGTGCGGAAAATGAACATAAGTTGTAATATAGAATTGGAAAAACAATCTAAGCCAAATTAAAATCACAACCCACAGCAGATAATAAAAGGCAAAGATAAAAGGAAATGAAGATGCAAACACAAAGACAACACGCGATGTGTTATCGAAGAGGAAACCGAAACCCTCGGCGTAAAACCTCTCCGCTGCCCTCCAAGCGGTAAACAATCCACTAGAAAATGTAGTTGGGATACATGGACAGCAATAGACCCTCCAAGCCTAATCTACCCAGTGCACCTAAGCCCTCCAAGCTTCTTGCTCCAACGAGGTTGTGCCGAACCTTTTTCTTTTCTAACTTCCCGGATTCCACTACTAGACCATAGCATCAACTAATGTAGATTGGTTTCTTCCTAACTGCTTCCCAGAAAACCAAACAGCCCTCTCACAGTGATGAATATGGTGAGAACAAGGTTTTAGTAAAATGCCTCTCAAGGATTTGATAATGGAGAGGAAGAGAGTTGAGAAATTTGAAGAGACTCTAATGTATAGATTGTAGGTGAATCAATCTTGTTTTTTCTTTAGGGTTTCTCTCTCAAAATTCTCTCTGAAAGCTCTCTTTCATTTGTGGGTATAAGGGGTATTTATACTGAGGTGAGAGGAGAATGTGAAACGTCAGGTTTTTCAAAACAGGGGTGGCTCGCGGCTTGGCCTCGCGACTTGACTGAGTCGCGAGTTCCAGTCGCGAGATAACCGTATGGTCAGTTGTCATGTTTTGTCCTGTAGTACTCCAGCTAGCATGACTATTCACCTTCTGGCATGCTTGGCACGTGTGCTGCGTCTGGCGGCTTGTAGCCGCAAGCCACCCGCGAGATCAAGCCACGAGTCTCTGTTTTCTTACACACTCTTGAGCAATCAACACTCTATCTCACTCACTACCCTTACAACAAAACCCACATAAATACAGGGTTACTAAATGCTGAAATACAATCAAATTTGGCACAGAATAAAGCCAATAAAATGGTTGATTTAATTCAACCTTACAATATATTTTATGTTTGTAATTATTACTATTTAGATAACTACTACATTTTTATGCGTAAAGATCCTAAAAAATATAATGAGTATTATCATTTTCCATAGATTATAATAATTAGAACTTATGATGATCCATGAAATTCATTGCTTAATAGAAGTTTATATTTATGTTTTATTTTTTTTAATAACTATTTTTCATTTGAAACTTTGTGTTTGAAATAAATTAAATAAGAAAAAAAAAGATTTCAATTGTTCATGATCCCTTTCTTGTTTATCAAGTCTACATTTTTATGTGGATTCCAGTTAGCTTAACTGGTAAAATCTCTGATGGTTGAATAAGAGATTTGAGATTCAATTCTCGCCTACATCAAAAACCAATTAGTGTCTTGGTCTTGTGATAAAGAGTTATTATTAGGAGTAAATGCCATAAGTTGAAATTGTCTCTAAAAAAAATGTTACATTCTTATAATTATTTTTCCAAATAGTTAGTACACTTTTTTTTTTTTTTTTAAATGTAGGCAATATCCCGTAATTATTTATTCACGCTCTCCTATTTGTCTATTATTTTTCCAAATAGTTAGTACACTTCTCTTTTTAAAATGTAGGTAATATCCTGTAATTATATATTCACGCTCTTCTATTTGTCTTTCTATTGTATGGAATGAAACGGTAACAGTAAAAATTGTATATTACAAAAAACACGTAATGAAATTCTACAACTATATGGTATAAATCTAACTGAACAATCAAGAAATCTAAGTAAACCAGTTCTGCAATTATGAATCTATCATTTGTAAAATATAGACAACCAAAAAGTATGAATCTACAATTATGAATCTATCATTGAATAAAAATCAATTCAAATCTAATTTACACCAAAAATCAAATAGTATATTGGCTTGATGATAAAAAGCAATCATCATAGAATGGATTTTATAGATTCAAATCAAATCATGTATATATTTATATGTATGTATAATAATTATGTCAGATTGTGAGTTATATCACCCCACTTCAAAACCAATTGATAACGAGGAAGACACATTCAAGTCTTTAATGGCATTTGACGTCACGCCGTGCAAGCCTATTTTTAGAGCAGTTGTATGGAGCCAAATTGTGCTCCCCCTCCCCTAACAATCTCCCCTTATGATGATGTTTGTGCGACTCAAACCTATAACCTTAGCTCTGATACCACTTATCGGGTTTAAATTAGCCCCAATTAAATTAACCAATAATCCAAGTGTATTACTTAGTCTAATTACATCTAATATTCAATTAAAGCACATACAATGAAAGATAAATTGACATGGCGATATGGTCATGACGAGGAAAACCTCAACTAATAAGGTTGAGGTTACAAGTATAAATAATTTTACCCAATCTTGAATAGCTACCTATTGTAGAACCTACTGATCCCATCTTTGCTCCAACCTAGTTGAATTTTTTATCTTAGTAGACTTCCTTGGTTGCACAAATCTACTAATCGACGTGACTAACTTCATCACAACAACAACTTGATTGCAGTAGTATAACTTTGCTTGGTAGAGAGCCATTGCCATAACAAAAACATTAATAAGATCTTCAATGGTTGGTGCTGGAAACTTTGCTTGGTAGAGAACTGTTGGTTGAAAAAAATCATAGCAATGTGGAGGCTAGGGTTTCTCTCTAAAAACCTTAGGATTCTGGTCTCTACAACCTTATTTAAAATATGATTTAGTGGGCTTTTATATAAGCTCTCTATTAAGGATACAAAAACTCATAATTACAGTCAACTTAAGACATAACATTTGTTGAGGCTCTTTTTTCAAAACACATGGCATTATTTCATTGGCTATCCATGCCACATCAACATTATCATTGATTTTGGGTAAATCTCCTTTAAAACCCAAAAATGCCCATATTTTATTCAACTTCAAGGATTGCACTCACTTGGCCCACAAGATCTTCACTTCAAGAGGCGGATTCATGGTCTACATTTCCTTTTCATCAATTGGGTTCATAATCCACGACATCCTCAACATCAATATATGAACCGGGCTCAAGCAATGAATCAAAGTTCATGGCCAATATTATCTCTCTCATACTCGTGGAAAGCAGTTTTTCCAATGAAAGCCCATATTTACACAAAACGACATCAATGCCCATGACATGTTATCTCATCAATTCCCACGGTAAGCCATCTCATCTTCAGCTCATGATTCAAGCTCATTAGTCTCTATGGGAAAACTTTGGAAGTCATGGTTTGGAGGGCCAAAAAGTATGTTTAGTAAAATTCCAGTGGTTGAAAGTTGATAAAAAAAACATGTTGCTTGGCATGTCTTCTCCAACTCCCTAAATTCTAACGGGATAGTGTGTAGCGGGTAACATCTAGTAAGCCTCTCTTATCACATAACACTTAAAATGATAAAACTCCCCATTGCTCTTTACCTAAAACTTAATACCCATCATATAACAAATACTCAAAAGCTCTAGCCATCTAAATCCTAACCAAGTAACTATTCATTCAATCTCTAGTTGTTTTCATACGAATTTAGAAACCTAATCATATTATTTCACATAAACTACATTACTATTTTTAGCTAAAATCTAACTCAAACACATGGCTAAATTTAATTGGCTGTCTTTAATCTCCAAATATAAAATATTCATGATATCTTTGATGTCCAATTTCAATCTGCCATAATCTTAAACCTGATTGAGCATTAAATATAAGGTCAACCCAAATATTCTCCATAGAACTGCCTGAGCAGAGCATTAAATGATTTATTTGCTCACTAAGATTAAGTTACAACACAATGAGACCTTAACTAGATCTCTAAATATTCATTGAATATTAAATTATTAATCAATCATTTGACCGTTACGCATCCTTGGTGTGGTGGTCACTCTACAAGTATAAATGTTTGTGAGGTGTGGGGGGTAAGGGCCGAGGTTTGGGGGGTAGGGGCCGGGGTTTAGGTCTCCAGGAGAGAGTTTCACACATATACACTTAGGTAATGCTAGATTAGGATAAATTAGAAATTCTATCTTATATCAAAAAAAAAAAAAAATCAATCATTTGATTACTTACTAAAAATGTATTGTAATAGAATCATGGAAATACTCAAATTAAGAAACATTTCAAGAAAATCACCAGCAGTGTGTTTAGCACTTAACACTTGGCTGAAATTGACATCCCCAACCCCTTAATGCTCAATCTCAACAACCATCTGCTATACCCAAAACAACAAGATACCATTAAAAAAGATCTTACCATTTTCAATCACAATCCATAAAATAAATGTTGAATATTCTCCCCAACTAACTCCAATCTCCAAGCAACAACTGTCTTATGATAGCTATGACAACTTTCTTAGACTACTTTGACAGTTGTTTTTGAATAGATGTGACAGCTAGTCTAGCAGCCTTGAAATTACAATTTTCCCTTTTTTGGCTAAAAATCAAAACCAACTAAAGAAACTACTCTTTCTTTGCTAAAAATCTTTCTTTATTTGTTGGTCTTTCTTCTAGCTTGATCTGATTTAGTTTCAAACTTGGCTTTATATAAAGAGGACCAAGCTAAAGCCTTAAGGACACCATTCCATACCCCCACTACCCATCTTATACCCATGCTCTTATCTTCCATATTCTAAAAATCGTCTATCTTGCTGCCCATATCTCCAAATACCTAAACACATCTACTTGTTTACTTCTCTTACAACATCTCTTCTCTTAGAAAGCAACATAAGCCATCACCATACCTCATATTATCCATTACAACCCCTCCAACAACTATAATCTCATATCTTTACTATCTTTAACCTATATATCTCTCATAACTCCATATATCTTACAAATTCATTCCTCACAAAATATCCATACATACTGCCTATATCTTTAAACTCCATAACTCGCAAAGTATCTATATACGAATTACATATCTCACAAAATACCCATACATATTTCTCATACATTTTATAAATTACAACTTTCACAAATTATCCATACATATTACTCATATATATTACAAACCCATCTCTCACCAAGTATCCATACTTATCATCCATGCATATTACGAACACTGTATCCCACAACGCATCTATATCTTTTACCATCTCCATACTTCTCAAGAGATATCAAACATTCATACTAAAAGCCTTTGTCATAGAAGGCATAAACTTATAATACTAAAGCCCTTCTCCTAGAAGGCACAAAGACCTCATATTAAAGCTCTTCTCATGGAACACACAAACCTATCTTACTAAAGCCCTTGTCATGGAAGACAATACTATTCATAACTTGAATAATAACTAAAAGAGCATTATTAAGGAAAAATTATTTTAAGTGCATGATAAAGGAGACAAACTTAACTAGCCTCTGCACATCGCTAGACATATTCTTTGTCCCTCCAATTGTACCCATTTTTCCCCTTCAGTCTTGAAGTTATCATGGCATACTACCTCTTCATTCTTGGTGTCAAGCTACTAGAATAATATCACCTCACTGATACTATATAGCTAGAGTTATAAACCATACAAAGATAAGTGATTATGTTTTCATATCTCTAAATTTACATTATTGAGTGCATGATTAGTTCACCTTTAAATACAAATTACTTTAATATTACATAACTATTTAATAAACATGATTTTACTAGTGTTTCACTAATCAACACATATACTAATAAATTGATCTGTCACTGCTGAACATACATTATTTGAACATAGACCATAGTTGAACATAAACCATTTGGCATACATTATTTTGGACTCATCCCAGTGCTAGATATACATCATTATGATCTTTAGCTCATCATTCAATCAAAATATTTTGCTAAAAATACATATTACTTTACTTCAGTAATTATTGCAACCATTAATCAAAGCTATTATATTAAGCATATATTATTTATTTATTTCAACAATTTCAAGATTCTTAGACTTTGGATTTTACTCATTTTGTAGGCCTAAAAATGCAGGGGAAGCCCTTGGACTATGCTACCCAATGTCGAGGTCCGAACTTGACTCCCCAAACAAATTCAAGTCTAGCAAGGTCACCATTCTAGTCGACTGCACGGTTGTCAACATTTTATTGCATTGATAATTGATTTTATTCCACAGTACAAGTGTGAAGCATACGGTAATTCCATGTAATCAGTAACAATTTTACAACAAAATTAGCTGAGACATACAATGCAATGCATTGTCGGCAAAAATGCACACTAGTATGTAGTTATAAGATGTGTCAAATTAAAATCAGAGATTAACTACTCCTTTTGACTTCTCATATCTGCCGTGTATCTCTTTAATTACATCTTTGACTTATGTAACCACGAGCTACTTTATTTCCTAATCGTTAAAGATTATAAATAGGCTTGCTATGTAAGAGTACAATCAGTTTTTTATGTGAATTTAATTTAGTTTTAGACCTGGGCAGAAACTTTGTTACTCTAGTTTCTCTGTAATTCCAGCTTTTAATTTTTAATTTTAATGCAATTCTAGTTCAAGTTCTCAATCAATTGATCTTGATTCCCATCAAAAAGTATGGTATTGCATGGAAGTAAATTAATTGTTCACACCAATCAGAGGGATATATGTGCTCAAGGTAGAACTCTAATTTAGATACACCAAACTCTAGAAGACTATTTGCATTAATCGAAGAAGACCCTTTTTTTTTTCTAGGTTCATACTTATCTCTGCATTGATTGAGGCCGGTCCGACAAAGTCGGCACCTAAAATCAAATATACACACAATTTTCTCGATCTCTAGAAAATCTTTTCCAACCACCATCACCGAGGCTGTTAATGACCATCTACCTCTCTTCTTCAAGCTATGAAAGACAGCAATCACAAGGCTGGCAAGTGGCAATAATATGCAGTTACATTATATTCATATTACTGGTTATTACAAGCTTGAGCAACAATATCGCTCTACTTAAAGTATTCAATATGCTAAAAGTATGGTCCACCCAAATAAGAGACAAGTGGTTGTGCAAAAAAAAAAAACCAACAACGTCTTCAACCAAATTTAGAATCTACAAATCTAGATCAGCAAGTGATATCGAGGTGGTATCAAAATTTAATAAAGTTCAATCAATCAACCTATAGTTAAATTTTCTATCAAGGAAGCAAATTCGGCAGGTCTTAAGTAGATTCTTGTGTAGTGTCTTGTGTCTTTAATCATAACCTTCAAAATGCTTTTAGACACTATAAGTAAGACTTAAAATACATCATAAAGTGTATTTTGAATCAGATTATCCAATACCTAAAAATATGATCCTAGCAAATTTTTTATTTAATTTTCTTTTTTTTAATTTTCTACTCGATTTTTTATTTAATTTTCTATTTATATCAATTAACATTTTATAATTTAATTTTAGACTAAATCCCTATATGTCTTACTTAGGCAAATGCCAAGTAGATTTTTAAAAGAATCTAAGAATAACAACTCTTACATTCGAGGGGAAAAAAAAGGCAATCAGAAAAAGAATGGAAAATAAACAAAAATGAAAATCACAACAAATGGATTAATTCAATCCTAAAAGATTTTGAGATGTCATGATTAGAATTTGGATAAATTATACTAAACCCCCTCAAGGTTTGGGAGATGTCAGAAACCTCGTTTCATTTTTGTAAACAACATTTCATCATTTAAGTAAATGTTCAATAACCATTGACTTGCCATTATTAATTAGTCAAGATACAAAATTTTCAAATTAAAATCTCATTTATAAAATAACCTCAAATAGTGTTCATTATGCATATTTTCTTATTAGGTTATATGATAAGAAAAATCATGAAAAATTGAAAAAAAAAAAAAAAAAAAGTAATAAACTCAGAGTCTAAGTGTCATTCTTATTACTAGAGGAGGTCTCTAATCATTTTCAAAATGTCAAATAAAGTTAGTATAATTTTCCTTTAAAATTTTAAATTACAATATTCATTCAAGAAGATGAAACAAACAAGCCTCAACATTTTGTTTTCCTTTTCATTCAATTATATTTAGGTAATTTATGTTTTTGGTCCCCAAAGTTTAGGCTATGTCAATTTAGTTTCTAATGTTTCATGTATCTATTACTCCCTAACTTTTTAGGGTTAACACTTGTATACTTTAAAAAATGTTTTAACTTTTTGTTAGAATCATAGTGTGTTGGCATATTTCATGCCAAGGTGTTCAAGTAATCTATCATGCAAGTACCTTGTATTTTTGTGAGTATACACTACAAGAATTTTGGTCTTTTGCGACCAATGTTTTAGCGACGACCAAAAAATCGTCACTATTAGGCATACATTAGTGACGAAAATATATGGTCATCGCTAATAAGTGTATTGTAGCGACAACACTAAGGTAGTCACTAATAAGTCGTCGCTAACACCATGGAGGGAATTTTATTCACTTTTGGAAAATGGAGGGAAACTTTTAGCAACAACAATAAATTTTGTTGTGACGACATTTACGCCGCTAAAATAAGGTCTATTTTAACGACGACATCTATCATCGCTAATAATCATCTTTAGTGACGACCTTATGTTTCGTCACAGTTATGTGGCCAAAAATTCATAGTAAATATGTTATATATATGCTTTATTTATCAGTGATGACACATTGGTGGTCGCTATTAGAAGGCTATTAGCGATGACACAACATGTCGTTGCAAATATATCTACCTAAATATAATGGAGGGTAAAATTTTCACTCTCAAAAGGTGGTGGGAATTATTGGAGGGAAGCAGATTTTATATTAGCAACGAATTAGGTCGTCGCTATAAGGGATCTTTTAATGAAGACAAAGATTGTCGTCACTAATATGTGGCCAAAACAATTTTGATATAATATGATTTTTTTTTTTTAATTAAATCCTCCAAATGCCTCTTAAAATATTTAAAATGACATAAATTCCTTTAAAATGTTTGAAATGATTAAAATACCATTAACCTCGTCAAAATGACCAAAATACCCCTAAACTTATATAATGACCAAAATAAACTTGAAGCCTCCAAAGTAATTTAAAACTTTCAAATCCGTTAAAAAAAGAAGAAGAAAATATGAGACAATGGAGGGCTTGTTGCTTCAATATACTCTCAAATCATAATATTACCCATTTGAAACTTGAAGTCGATAAAAATAATAAAAATTGAGAAATTTCTGATTCCACTCAAAATACTAACTAATTCTCATAGTTATCAAAATGTGAATCATATCATGAATCAATTTTTTATTTTTCTATATCATGTGTCATAAGATAGGTATTAGTCAATATTTACCAAACTAATAAATTCATTATAAATATATGAAAGGTATATTCATTATAAATTCATAATATATTCAACTAATAACCAATTCAATAATCAATTATGTAATGATATTTACCAAAAGTAAGTAAATAAATCAAATTAAAATATATTTATAACATACATATTCATATTAATTAAAATCAAAAGTGATAATACATGATATATGAGCCAAAATAATAAATTTTTTCATCATTTTGCCTAATGAATTTTATCTAAGTCAATGTTAACAAGATGTTCATCATTTTCAAAATTATTTCTTTATAAACATTTTCTAACAACTACTCCAATACCCAATAATCCACTGAAACCTTCCCACTAAACCTAATTTCACAAAGTCTAGTGGTCTCAAGACTATCTATTAAGTTTGATCGGGTTTGACCAACTTTAACTATGCCTTTTTATAAATCTAATAGTTTGATTGTGACCATAATTTACTAGAATTAACCTTTCATTACACTCTTCAAGTCCAACGGTTAGATTTCAAATCTAAGTATGGTGTGAGATGGATATGTGTTGTGTATCTGTATGGCTATGTTCTCTTAATCTGACCATTCAATTGGTCTCAAATTTCACCAACACCAATATGTCACCATATTCTTCAATCCTAATGATCAAGATTTGAATATAAATTTCACCAAGTCCAGTGGTCACAGGACCATCTATTAAGTTTAACCGGGTTTGATCAAATTTAACTAAACTTTGACCACCTTTTTCTCTAAATCCAGCCGTTTGATTATGATTATAATTTACTCGAATTAACCTTTCATTACACTCTTTGAATCCAACGATTAGATTTCAAATCTAATGATGGCGTGTGATGAACATATGTTGTGTACATTTATGACTATGATCTCTTAATCTGACCATCCAATTGTTCTCAAATTTTATCAACATCAATATGTCACAATACTCTTCAATCCTAATGATCAAGATTCGAATATGAATTTCACCAAGTTCAATGGTATCAGCACCATCTATTAAGTTTGACCAGGTTTAACCAACTTTAACTAAACTTTGACCGTGCATTTCTCTAAATCCAACCATTTGATTGTGACCATAATTTACTAGAATTGACCTTTCATTGCACTCTTCGAATTCAACAGTTAAATTTCAAAGCTAAGAATGGCGTGTGATGGACATGTGTTGTGTACCTATATAGCTATAATCTCTCAATCTACCATCTAATTGTTCTCAAATTTCACCAACACCAATATGTCACCATACTCTACAATCCCAATGATTAAGATTCGAATATGAATTTCACTAAATCCAATGGTCTCGGGACCATCTATTTAGTTTGATCGGGTTTAACCAACTTTAACTAAACTTCGACCGCACATTTTTCTAAATCCAAATGTTTGATTGTGACCATAATTTACTAGAATTAACCTTTCATTACACTCTTCAAGTCCAACGGTTAGATTTCAAATCTAAGTATGGCGTGAGATGGATATGTGTTGTGTATCTGTATGGCTATGTTCTCTTAATCTGACCATTCAATTGGTCTCAAATTTCACCAACACCAATATGTCACCATATTCTTCAATCCTAATGATCAAGATTTGAATATGAATTTCACCAAGTCCAGTGGTATCGGGACCATCTATAAAGTTTGACCAGGTTTGACCAACTTTAACTAAACTTTGACCGTGCATTTCTCTAAATCCAACCGTTTGATTGTGACCATAATTTACTAGAATTAACCTTTCGTTGCACTCTTCTAATCCAACGGTTAGATTTCAAATCTAAGGAAAGCTTGTGATGGATATGTGTTGTGTACCTTTATGGCTATAACCTCTCAATCTACCATCCAATTGTTCTCAAATTTCACCAACACCAATATGTCACCATACTCTACAATCCCAATGATTAAGATTCGAATATGAATTTCACTAAGTCCAGTGGTCTCGGGACCATCTATTTAGTTTGACCGGGTTTGACCAATTTTAACTAAACTTTGACCACACATTTTTCTAAATCCAACCATTTGATTGTGACCATAATTTACTAGAATTAATTTTTCATTGCACTCTTTGAATCCAACGGTTAGATTTCAAATCTAAGTATGGCGCGTGATGGATATATGTTGTGTACTTGTATGGTTATGTTCTCTCAACCTAACCATCCAATTGTTCTCAAATTTCATCAACACCAATATGTCACTATACTCTTGAAATACATTGATCAAGATTTGAATATGAATTGAAGCATGATGGTCACATGCCATAAGGCCCCATGAGGATTCAGTTATCCTTGTTCTCATAATTTAACCATCCGATTAAAATTATGTTCCCCAAACCTCTAAAATGACCAAAATACCGTCAAAATTTCCAACGGTCTCAGGACCATCTATTAAGTTTGACCAAGTTTGACCAACTTTAACTAAACTTTGACCGCACCTTTCTTTAAATCCAATTGTTCGATTGTGACTATAATTTGCTAGAATTAACCTTTCATTACACTTTTCAAATCCAACGATCAAATTATAGATCTAATTATGGCACATGATGGACATGTGTTGCATACTTGTATGGCTCTGTTATCTCAATCTGACCATCCAATTGGTCTCAAATTTCACCAACACCAATATGTCACCATCATACTCTTGAAATCCAATGATCAAGATTTGAATATGAATTGGAGCATGATGGTCACATGCAATGTGGTCCTATGAAGATTCAGTTATCCTTGTTCTCATAATTTAACCATCTGATTGAAATTATATTCCCCAAATTACTTCCTTTAAAGTTATGTTTTCCCTTGAATCATATATTGGAGTGACAGAAGTATTAGTTCAAAGCACTTCCTTTAAAATTATATTTTCCATAAAAAATACTAATTTTCAAAAATTCATTTTTGAAGGGAAGATACTAGTAGGTTCTCCCTTGTATCAAACATGAGATTTCCAATTTATCTTGACTTTAACCCTTACTAATTGTGGGGTCTTCAAATGGTTTTCAAACTAATGTTTTTTTTGTTTTTTTCCTCTAAAATCAAAACCATCAATCTAAACACGTCTTATTCTTGATGCATGTAAGATATAATGAGACATATGCTCCCAAGGCTATGTAAGTATATTCTAAAATGATCAAAATACCCCCAAAACAACTAGAATGACCAAAATACTCTCAAAACATCTAAAATGACCCAAATACCCCCAAACCTCTAAAATAACCAAAATACTCTTGATATCTCTAAAATGACTAAAAATACCCGCGAAAGCTCTAAAATAACTAAAAATACCTAAAACCTCTAAACTTACACCAAAAAAAAAAAAAAAAAAAAAAAAAAAAAAACTCTCGAAATCTTTAAAATGACCGAAATACCCTGAAACCTTGAAATATCTAAAATGACCAAAATTTACTAAAATGAACAAAATACTCCTTAAACTCTTAAAAGGCCAAAATTTTCATTTTAGAGGTTTCAGTGGCATTTTTGTCACTTTAGAGGTTTTAGGGTATTTTGGATATTTTAGAGGTTTTGAGGTTATTTTAGTAAATTTTTAGATTTAGGGTTATTCTAGTAGTTTTGTGTGCATTTTGGTCATTCTAGTTGTTTCTAGAGTATTTTGGTCATTTTGGAGGTTTTAGGAGTTTTTTTTTACATTCACAGTACATTTTAGTCATTTTTGTGGTTCTAAGGGTATTTTGGTCATTTTAGTGGTTTTGAGGTATTTATAAGTTTCAATGTATTTTTGCTTATTTTAGAGGTTTCGGAGGTATTTTGATTATTTTTTATGTTTCAGGAGTATTTTGGTCCTTTTAGAGGTTTAGGGGTATTTTGGTCATTTTAGATTTTTGCGGTTATTTTGGTCATTTTAGAAGTTTCGAGAGTATTTTGGGTCATTTTAGAAATTTTGGTAGTATTCTGGTCATTTTAGTGATTTTGGGTTTTTTTGGTCATTAAAAAAAATTTGGGGGTATTGTGGTCATTTTGAAGGTTTTAGGGGTATTTTAGACATTCACAGTACATTTTAGTCATTTTGGTTGTTCCATTTTTATTTATTTTTTTTTTCATTTGAGTAGTTTCGGGGTATTTTAGAGGTTTTTTGGTTTTTTAAATTTTAAGTTATTTTCAAGAGTAAAATAAAATTTATTAGTTTGGACAATTTTGTCAATTTATAAATTATTGTATCTCCACCAAAAATTTTATTAATAAAATATAAAACTATATTGTGACTAAAGAAAATAGTTTGTCACAATATTGTGTTTTAACGAAGGCAACCTAAGTCTCTCACAATAGATGGCCTATTATGATAGTTCCTCAAAAAATAAAAAAAAAGATGGCCTATTGTGACAAGTTAATGTCACAAGATATAGTTTTTTTGTCACAATAACTCATGAAATGTAAATAAAAATAATAATAATAAAGTAACTGAATTAAAGTCCCATGAGCCATGATCTCCAACTCTTTCTCGGTCAGTACCCAATTACCCACTTATCACTCATCATCTCTCTCCATCCCCCTCACACACCCACTGAACCTGTAGGCTTACTGCGAACCATCTCTTTAACACCTGCAGAACCTGTAGATCCACTGCCGCTGACTAGGGCTGTCCAAGGACCCGCCAGAACCGACCCACCCGCCGCCGTCGACCGAACCCAAACCGAACCGACTGCTCCGGCGGTCGGCGACGGATTTCATTCTCCAAAACCCGAGATCAACGGGTCGGAGATCGGATCTCCTCCTCTCAAATCCGAGAAACCCGATCCGACTGACCCATCATATTCCCGGCAAGTTTTGAGATTTTTTTGGGTAGATCCAACGAGTTTTGAGTTTTCTTTGGGAATATTTAAGCTAGATCCGGCGAGATTTCACTAGATCTAGCCAGGATCTTGCCGAAAATGGCCAAGATCTCACTGGATTTGGCGAGATCTGGCCGGATTTCTACCGTTATTCAAAATTTCCTCGTCGGATTCTGTCATTTTTCATATTTTCTTGGCCGGATTCTCGCCGTTTTCCAAATAATCAACCCCGACCGAGACCCGACCACTTTCCAACAAGAACCGTCCGATCCGATCCAATTTTCTGACTGGTCGGCGACGGGTCTGAGAAATTGGAACCCGACCCAGACCGACCCGTGGTCACCCCTACCGCTGACCATCTCTTAGCCACTTTCCAGGTATTGTCTCTTTCTCTCTTCTCTCATTTGTGTTTTCATTTTTTTTTTTTTCCTTTACTTCTTGTTCGTATTAGTGTTAGTAATGTTGGCTCGCTTTTCAATTTTTTTACAGATTTCATATTAAAGTTTGCTCCAATCAGTGGGACCTTAGGTATGACTTTTCTTTTTTTGTTTTGTTTTTGTCATTAAATTAATAAATATATAATATAATAAATCAAAGATCGAGTTGGGATTTAGCTACCGTACTACATGCCTTAATTGCTAATGGTTTTTTTTTTTTGGTGATTAATGCTTATGGTACTACGAATATGTGCTTCATTCCAACTTAAGCCTAGACAACTCACTGAATCCTTCTGCTTATATATTTCATTGACTCTGAAAAAACAATTGCTTATATATTTGACAATTGCACCCCAAAAAAAAGAAAAAAAAGTTGTTTGACAGGGTCATTTAAAACGTGTTTGGGTCCTTTAAAATGTGTTTGTATTCATCACTGTGTGGAAATTTCAAGAAACTCCAGAATTTGATAACTATTTATAAAAAAAGGCACAATTTTTTTACTAAAGTTTCTGCCTATGTACTATCTAAAACCCTTAATGTAAATGTTGGGGAAAATTTTTTAAATCCCCTTAATGTCTATGTGTGAATTAAAATGAGTGACTATTAAGTAATAGCAATATTATGGAAACAAAAAAAATTCTAGCAAGTACCACATAAACACATCCACCAAAGAATACCAAATTTTATGTGAAATACCCTAGTGTGGAGGGAAAAATCACGGGATAACTCTGAAAAATATTCATTGTGAAATAGAAATTACAACTCTCAAGTTTGTGCTAAGCTTAAGTCCACAATAAATTGGATATATGACAAATAATCTCAAGAATAAATACAATCTCACCACAAAATCAATAGCCAAATCTTCCTCTGAATACTCCCACTCTCCCTAATTGTAGCACTCAAAAATTCTAAGAGAACTCCACCAATTTTTCTTCCTTATGTGTGTAGCTTGAGCAAAGAAAAATGTCACATTTTTCTTTTTCACTCTCTCATATTCTCTCTCATACTCTCACTGTGTATCTCTATATTTCTTCATTCAGACTGCACCTCAAATGGCTGAATATCTCTACGTGTTTCTTGCTTGCTCTGTGGAACTCACAATACTTTAGCTCTCTCTCTCTCAGTGTGTTTCTTCTCACAGTCTGGCCAATTGGCCTTTGTTGGCTTCAGCCAAAAACCAACGTGTCCCACCTCAAGTCATGTCTCATTTAATGAAGGCTGACTTTTCTACAAGCTTGCAAGACATGCTCATTTAGAGCTTTGATAAGGTGTGGGCTGGACCCATGGTGCTATGATGCACCTAACAATAAATATATAGTTTGACTATTGGCAGGAAAAGCATTCCATAGCTGGCCTAGGCAGTACTCTTCCAATTGTCTTTGTGTGCACTATTAAGGTAGTAATTGGATACATCGTCTTTTTATATTGATTCCCCTAATTAATTCACACTTACATGAGGATCTAAAATAGTGACATACTAATATTGCAGGGGATTATAAGCTCAAAATTTATACATTATTTTTTTTTTTTTTTTTTGATGAAATTTATACATTATAAGAGCTTGGCATTGACATCTGCAACATTTTTCAGCTATAGCTAAATCTCATTCTTGCCGTTACCTTCATCTTGACTATCTCAATTTGGTATGATCATGTTTCTCTCAAAATTAATTTTATTAAAGAAATCATTTTCATGGTGTTAAAACTTTGTTACTACATGTGTATTAATTCTATAAAAGAAGTCATTTTTATGGTGTTACAACTTTGTTCCTAGATGTGTAAAATATAATCGAAAGTCTCAAATAAATTAATTAACTACAGCATTGTATAGTAACTAGTATATAATTTTATTTCAATTTGTTTGAAATCCACGTATGCGCTGGGGTTGGGATACTCAGTAGTTATTATAAGACCTTATGATGCTTGGCATTGGCTTATTTACCTTGACATTTTTTTTTAATAATGGGTATGTCTTAGGGGTGTGCATGGGTCGGGTTGGGTCGGGTTGAGGGGATTTTTTGACCCAACCCACCATGGTGGGTCAAAAAAAACCCAACTCAACCCAACCCATCACATAAGTCCAACCCAACCCAACCCAACCCACGTGGGTCGGGTTGGGTCGGGTTGAACCCATGGGTTTGAAAATTTTTTTTTTATTATTATTAAATTGAGTAGAAAAAAAATATTAAAATATTAAAAAAACCTAAAGATTAGTATTAATGTAACTCCTTAAAGGCAAATAACATTAATGACTAAACAACAATAGTAATTTATTAGGATTTGTGTAAACTAATTGGCTTTTATATAGGATGGGAAGAACTGGCTATTTAAAAAAATTTATTAATTATATAATATATTTTATATATATATATTAAATTAGTATTAGTAGGAGAAACTAAGGAAATGCTGCTCTACAACTGTTTTTTTTTAATTATTAAATATATAATATATATTTAAATATATATATATATATATATATATAAAAGTGTCCTACAATTGATTTAAAAAAAATTATTAAATATAAAAATATATTTTAAATATATATTAAATATGGGTGGGTCGGGTTGGGTTTGGCGGGTTTGTAATTTTATGACCCAAACCCAACCCAACCCGCCATAAAATTTTTTTTTGTAACCCAACCCAACCCACCAAGCCTTAAAAACCGACCCAACCCGGCGGGTCGGGTTGGGTTGGGTCGGGTTTGGCGGGTCGGTGGGTTTTCTGCACACCCCTAGACTATGTCTGAATTAAAAATCTTGTGGTCCAAAAATTCCAAACTTCATCATTCATTTTCACTTCTCATTGCTTAGTCATTTGATCATTTATTATTTTAATTTTTCTTTTAAAAAATATTATATTTTTAACTCACTATTGGGTTCTTGGAGCTACCATAGAGTTCTCTATCCTTTATTTTGTCCCACTTTTTCATTTGATGCTTGGATTTGTATTCAACTCAAAGCTATTGCTGGTATTCCTATAAAGCGGGCTAGTTTACAAGAAGTAGCAACCTTGTGAAGAAAGTTGGGTTATACTTGGTAAGTAGTTCACTTCTATTACATCTATGAATTATCATTTAGCTTTTTAATAATCTTATTAGTTGTTTTAATTGTTACAACATGAAATATTAATGCATGTAAACTCTCTTGTTGATAATACTTGAATGATGGAAAATTCTCTAGAATAACTTACTAAATTCAATTGTTAGAGAACTTGTTTAACTCATTGACCCACTTCTTCTCAAGTAAAAAAGTGTTTGTTGAAATTAAGATAGGAACATAAAAATGGATAAAATAAAGTTGGATGCATGAACAAAATAAAGAAGATAATAGTGATGAGGTATATCAAGAAAGTGAATTTATTAGGGTTAATGTAATAATTCAACAAGAAAATGATGAAGACTCAACTCTATTACATAGAGATGATGTGACAGCAATAAATTTGGGGGCCTTAATAGTTGTTGATGATATATATGTACAACTTGATGAAAGTATGTTCATCAATGATGACTTGTCTAATGAGGAATGAGATATGTAAGGTTGAATTTATTCAACCATCTAATTGGCTTTATTCCGTGCCAAATTTGCTTGTATTTCAGCATTTAGTAACCCTGTATTTAGGTGGGTTTGTTGTAAGGGTAGTGAGTGAGATAGAGTGAAGTTTGCTCAAAACTGTGCAAGAAAACAGAGACTCGCGGCTGAGCCTCGCGGGTGACTCGCGACTGCAAGCCACCAAACGCAGCACACGTGCCAAGCATGCCAGAAGGTGAACAGTCATGCTAGCTGGAGCACTACAGGACAAAACAGGACAACTGGCCATACGGTTATCTCGCGACTGGATCTTGCGACTCAGTCAAGTCGCGAGGTTAAGCCGTGAGCCACTCCTATTTTGTAAATCCTGACGTTTCACATTCTTCTCTTACTCCAGTATAAATACCCCTTTTATCCACAAAAGAAAGAGAGCTTCCAAAGAGAATTTTGAGAGAGAAACCCTAAAGAAAAACAAGATTAATTCACCCACAATCTAAACATTAGAGTCTCTTCAAATTCCTCAACTCTCTTCCTCTCCATTGTCAAATCCTTGAGAGGCTTTTTACCAAACCTTGTTCTCACCATATTCATCACTGTGAGAGGGTTGTTTGGATTTCTGGGAAGCAGTTAGGAAGGAACCAATCTACATTGGTTGATGCTACGATCTAGTAGCGGAATCCGAGAAGTTAGAAAAGAAAAAGGTTCAGCACAACCTCGTTGGAGCAAGAAGCTTGGAGGGCTTAGGTACACTGGGTAGATTAGGCTTGGAGGGTCTATTACTGTTCTTGTATCCCAACTACATTTTCTAGTGGATTGTTTACCGCTTGGAGGGCGGTGGAGAGGTTTTACGCCGAGAGCTTCGGTTTCCTCTTCGATAACACATCGCGTGTTGTCTTTGTGTTTGCATCTTCCTTCCCTTTTATCTTTGCCTTTTATTATTTGCTGTGGGTTGTAATTTTAATTTGGCTTAGATAATTTATCCAATTCTATATTATAGCTTATGTTCATTTTCCGCACTCTAGTTGTTTGACATAATGCTTGAATTGGTTAATTTATAAATTGGTGGTCTAAACGTTCAAAGGTGTTTTTACACATATTTGAACTTTCAATTGGTATCAGAGCGGGTACACTTGTTGTGGTTTTATTACCTAAGTGTGATCTTAGACCCCTGTGTTGTGGTAGCTGTTATGGAAAATACCATGCTAAATTGTAGCTTAAGTGTTTGTGAGAATGACTCTATGCATATGTCTGAAGGGTGTTTTACTAATGATCTTGTAGAGTTGTTAAAAACTAAGAAACATGCTAGGATATTTGTTCACATGCTGGAATATTTTGAAAATCAGAATCATGTCTTACACAGTACAATATCTGAATCTAAATCATTGATTAAGAAATATAAAAGAAAGAATAGAATGTTGTGTGAGTTGATTGAGAATCTGAAAATGAAAAGTCAATCAAAAAGAAGCATGAAAACTGATAATGAGTTTTTGTTTGAAGGTCAAGAATGTTTGTCTCATGTGAGCTTATTTGTCCATACCTCATTGAAGGTGTTTAATGCATGTTTGTGGTATCTTGACAGTGGTTGTTCTCGCCATATGATAGGGGACAAGTCACTGTTTAAGACACTCAAAGAAAAGGTTGGTGACTATGTGACCTTTGGGGATGGAAGTCATGCCCAAGTCCTAGGCAAAGGAACTATTGAAATACCTGGATTACCGCTGTTGAAGGATGTGTTATACATAGAAGGGCTGAAGGCAAATCTGCTGAGCATCACTCAAATTTGTGATGATGATTTCCTGGTACAATTCTCTAAGAAGGGATGCTTGATCATCAATGAAGATGGGATTCAGGTTTTGGAGGGAAATCGGACTACAGATAACTATTATGGAATAGTCCCACGGCACCCATTTCGTACAGAAGTGCTCGTGTGGATATGTTGGAGCTGTGGCATCACAGATTTGGGTATGCCAATTTCAAACAAGTAGCTAAAGTCTCCAAACTTGAAGCAGTTGAGGGACTTCCTAAGTTTGGAAAGGTGAAGAAGACCGTTTGTGATGCATGCCAAATGGGAAAGCAAACAAAGGCAAGCCATCACAAGGTGAATGTGATTGCTACTTTTCGGTGTTTGGAGTTACTTCATGTTGATCTAATGGGGCCTACCAGAATTGAAAGCCTAGGGGGAAAGAGATACATTATGGTCATTGTGGATGATTACTCAAGATACACTTGGGTTGAATTCCTTAGAGAAAAATCAGAAGCATGTGATAGGTTGGAGATTCTATGCAAGAAACTACAAAACGAAAAAGGGATCCATATTGCCAAAATTAGAAGTGATCATGGTAGGGAATTTGAGAATGCAAGATTCGAGTCTTTCTATGAAAAGAATGGAATCAAAAGAGAATTTTCAGCCCCCAAAACTCCACAACAAAATGGAGTGGTAGAGAGGAAAAATCGGGTGATTCAGGAAATGGCAAGAGTCATGTTGCTTAATAAGCAAATACCTCAAAAATTTTGGGGAGAAGCTGTCAACACCTCGTGTCACATTGACAATAGAATATTTTTCCTAGTAGGAACAAAGAAGACCACCTATGAGATTTAGAATGGAAAGAAGCCTAGGGTGAAGTATTTCCGGGTGTTTGGAAGTAAATGCTATATTCTAAATGATCGGGAGAATCTTGGGACGTTTGATGCGAGAAGTGATGAGGGTATTTTTCTTGGGTACTCTACTACGAGTCGAGCGTATAGAGTTTTTAACAAGAGAACTAAGACAGTGATGGAGTCCATCAATGTCAAGATTGATGATGCCTTATCTAAGGTGGAGATGATTGATGATGAAGAAGGGCCGAGCACCAAAGAGCCCAATGTTGAGGTCGAAGCTCTTGATATAGAAGGTGAAGAACCTACACCAGAAGAAGAATTGACTCCCATCAACCCAAGAATGGAAACGAGATCGATGTCTAGAACATCAAGTCCTCTTACTCCTCCAGAAGTCCATCCTCCTATCTCTCGAAGTGATGAAGTCTCCACATCAAAGAAGCCATCTTCAAGAGTAATTAAGAACCATCCGGAAAGCAACATCATAGGGTCTCTAGATGAAGGTCTTCGCCTCAGAAAAGGAAACATCCTGTTAGCCAATCATGTAACATATCACTGCTACCTTGCGCAGTTTGAACCAAAAAGGGTAGAAGAGGCCCTTCAAGATGAGAATTAGGTTGAGTCAATGCATGAAGAGCTGAATCAGTTTGTGAGGAATGATGTGTGGGAACTTGCTCCAAGGCCTGAAAACGTTCATGTCATAGGCACAAAATGGATTTTCAAAAACAAAACTGATGAAGATGGAGAGATAATTCGAAACAAATCTCAGTTAGTAGCTCAAGGATACACTCAAGTAGAAGGAGTAGACTTTGATGAATCGTTCGCTCCTGTGGCAAGACTTGAATCCATTCGAATTCTCATATCCATTGCATGCACTTTGAACTTCAAACTCTATCAAATGGATGTAAAGTGTGCATTTCTGAATGGATATTTAAATGAAGAAGTGTTTGTTGAGCAACCAAAAGGATTTGAGGATCCTCACTTTCCAGATCATGTATTGAGATTGAAGAAAGCCCATTATGGCTTAAAACAAGCGCCTAGAGCTTGGTATGATTGGCTTACACATTACCTTCTAGATAGAGGATTCAAAAGGGGGTATGTCGACCGAACTCTGTTTGTCAAAAATGATGAAGATTATCTCCTTGTGGCACAAGTTTATGTTAATGACATAGTGTTTGGGGCAACCATTGAAGATCGTGCTATTGAATTTTCTGAGGAGATGAAGAAGGAATTTGAGATGAGTATGGTGGGGGAACTCACATTTTTCTTGGGTCTTCAAGTCAAACAACAGAAGGAAGGTATATTTGTTTCACAAGAGAAGTATGCTAGAAACATTGTCAAGAAGTTTGGACTAGACTCCAAAAAACATGCCTCCACTCCCATGAGCTCATCCACTAAACTGAATGTTGATTCTTTTGGAGTAGAAGTAAGTCCTACCTTGTATAGGAGTATCATTGGGAGTTTACTCTATCTTATAGCCAATAGACTGGACATTGCATTCAGTGTTGGCGTTTGTGCCAGATACCAAGCTAATCCGAAGGAATCTCACCTGACTGCTGCTAAGCGAATCATTCGATATGTGAATGGTACTTCAAACTATGGTCTGTGGTATTCAAAAGACTCAAATGCTTGTCTTGCCGGGTATTCAGATGCTGACTGGGCTGGCTGTGTAGATGATCGGAAAAGTACTTCAGGCGGCTGTTTCTACCTTGGTAACAATCTTGTCTCGTGGATGAGCAAGAAACAAAATTCCGTGTCTCTATCTACTGCTGAAGCAGAATACATCGTCGCTGGAAGTTGCTGCACTCAGCTTCTTTGGATGAAGAAATTACTTCATGACTATGGAATTCCTCAAGAGACGATGTGTGTCTTCTGTGACAACACCAATGCCATCAATCTTTCCAAGAATCCTGTCCAGCATTCAAAATCTAAGCACATAGAGATACGTTACCATTTCATTCGGGATCTGATAGAGGAAAGAGTTGTGTGTCTTGAGTTCATACACACCGACAATCAAAAGGCGGACATCTTCACCAAGCCTCTCGATGGTCCACGGTTTGAATCACTCCGTAAGACCATTGGTGTTGGTACAATTCCTTGACTCTCTTGTGTGATGTGTGCCTCACATATTTATAATATGATAAGCTTGTTTGTGTTGGGACACACACTTCTTTGTTAGCTCTTTGTGCAGCATGATTATTGTTTGTTTGTCTATTTGTGAATTCTGTTGCTCCTTTTTATGTTTGATCATTTTTTTTGTTTTGTCAAAAATCCAAAAATCACATAAAAATTAGAAAATCAAAAAGTTTGATTGACCTTGTTGAGCTTTTGTTTCAAAACTTGTTTTGCCTTATACCTTTGTGCTAATGGCTTTGTGCATTTTCGAGCATTGCTTGTTTCTTTGCACTCATATCACTGTGGGAGAAATCTTGAAATCTATATGATTGTTGTAAATAGATCTTCAAACTTGTCATGAATGATTAGTGAATGGTTTTGATGATCTTGAGACATGCATAGACTTGTGTCTATATATCTCTCCACTCTTTATTTTTGTTTTTGCTAAAAAGAGCTCACCAAATGTAAATCTCCAAATGAAAAGAGATATTGAGCTGCAAAAGCCTGTCGCACATTCTAGTATTCGACTAGGAAAAAAGGTAAGCAACCTAAAATTAAAGTGATTGTTTATTCAAAAAGCCAAAGGCTAGTTCATTAAAGTGAAATATCAAATATGACTCTCACAATGAGAGGTGATTGTCTCAAAAGATCAAAATGATCAAATGTTTTGATTGAAAGAGGAGTCAAATGTAAAGCTCTAAGATATGTTATCAAGTTTTGTAGGAGGTCATATATACATATTTCTATAATTGAGATAGATCACATGATCTAGTGCTAATTGTGTATGCCTTGGTTGAATTGATCATTGAAACTTCACATTAGACTAAGGACTATCTTATTGTTGATATCCACACACAACACACAAGTTTATGTTCAATAAATGCCATAATCATTTGTGTGATTGTACTTGATGAAATGTGTTTTCACATGCTCAATTTTTGTTAATTCAAACACAAAAAGATTTTTGAGTGTTTTAGGTGTTTTTGGAAAAGTATTTTGTTTAAAAATCTGAAAATTTCAAAAATCCAGTTTTGCCCTGTTTTGGCGACTCAGTCGCGAGTAAGTCAAGTTGCGAGCCTCAATCGCGTCTTCGCAGGTCATTTTTGGCAACTTGTTCGCGAGTGGAAGGTCCAGTCACGAGGGTTACTCAGAGATTTTCGCAGCTCAGCTCACGACTTCCTCACAGGTAGACCTTCCAGTCGCAAAAAACACTTAAAAAAATTTTTCAAACTTTTGTCTTTGAGTGTTTTGGCGGCTTGAACTGGCGACTCTCTTCAGTCGCAAAAAACGCGTGTTTGGCAAAAATAATGGTCGTTTTTAAATCTTTTTCAGTTTTCCCTCGAACTTTTGTGACTGTTCATCTTCTCTCTCAACTGTCTCCTTCCCAAATACACTGTGCCTCCATTTTCGAACTCCATTGTTGCTTCTTTTCAGCTCAAAATCTTCAAGTAACAGGTATGGGTTTTCTGTCTTGAACTTTATTTTACTTGTTTTTGTGCTTTTCCCTCTAGATTATTCACATTTGTTTATGATCTTGAGCTAGATTTTTGGTTCGACTGTTACTCTTTGTCCATGCTTCGCCTGTGGTAACTATTGATTCAGTTTTGAGCTTTATTATGTTGTTGATTTTGTTCTTCATCATGTGCTTAGCTAGGGCTTGTTATTTGTTGGTTTCTCATCTTGTCTGATCCGTTGTTGATGTGTTGATTCAAAATGTTCCTGTATTGACTGTGTGTTTTTCTAAGTTGACTGTGTGGTTTAATTTGACCCACTCTACTGTGTAGCTACATTTGGGTCATTTTTGTCCCTCATTGCTATTTTCTGGTCATTTTCATCTAGATATTAGGGTTTCTTCATTATCCCTAAATTACCACTAACCCACTACTAATAATGTCTGTTGGATTGTGTTCTGTCATTTCCTTTATTCATGATTCAAACTAGACATGTCACCATTCAAGAAAGCAGCTGTGAAAGGAGGCAGTTCCAACGGGAAGGAACACGTCATTGATGTTGATGACTACCCACCTCAAACAAAAGAGACTCGTTCTTCATCAAAGAGATTCGATCCCGACAAGTTCAGATCCTATCAGTCTCATGAGAATTATTTCCAGAATGCTACACCATTACTAGAAAGAACTGTGGATCAATCATCACTTCATGACACTGACATTCCGAAATGGTTTGCTCACAAGGACTGGAATTACCTTCTCTCTGATCTAGATGACGCGTATAAAGATTTGGTAAAGGAATTTTATGCCAACGTGATTGTGGAAGAAGATGAACTTAAGTGCTGGGTTAGGAAAAAAAGCTTTTCAGTCTCTCCTGCATATTTGGCAGAAATACTTCACATCAACAGACCGATATTTTGACACTCACCGATTTATGATGATCTTTGTCCTGATGAGGAGCTTCTCAAGGAAAGTCTTGGACAAGACTTGGAGTTCTCACCCAATGGAAAATCCATCAGTGTTTCCTCACTTCCTCCAAAACTGAGAGTGCTTACCATTGTGATGTTTCACAATTTGTATCCTTTATCAAGCACTAGGTATATGAACCTTGGACGTGCTTTGTTTCTTCATGATCTAATCTCTGATGTAGAAATTGACATCTGTGCTCATATCTTTCATGTTCTACGAAAAACGGTTCTACGAACTGAGTCCCGAACATGCATTCCTTTCTGCTGTCTCATTTCAAGGATCTTGAAGCTCAAGGGAATTTATCCAACGGCAGATGAATCTCCTATCTCGAAACCTAGTCCAATCAACATGCGTACATTCAATGCAAGCACTGGACATAGTCGGAAGAGAGCCAAACCAGAAACTTCCGCATCTCACAGTGCCTCTCATTTTAGCACTCTCTCCCTTGATGAAAAACTTGATCACATTGTATCCTCTGTACACGAGTTGAATACAAAGATGTCTGGACTCACATCTACTCTACACCATCACAACACTCGATGGAATATGAAGTTTACCTCACTTCAAACTCAATTGGATCAAATTCAGAGAAAGCTGGAAGAGGATGTATAACCTATTCCATGACAAAAATGGGGAGTGATAGGCCTGATCAGAAGGGGAGGATATTACCTAAGGGGGAGTGTTTTTGCATTCTTCTTCAGTTTAAGTTGATATATTGTGTTTTGTACACTGATATATTGTGTTTTGTACCCATGTGCTTATGTAAGCTTTTAGGGTTAATGTTTTTATGCATATTCTGTAGGCGTTATGGTTTGTACCTTGTTTAATGTAACCTTTTATGCTATGTTGAAATCAGTACCTCTATCTAAATGTCTTGCATTTTGATTTATGTACTGTCACTCTTGTGCCCTTGTAGGATTGTTCCTAGATGCATATACTTAGTGTATTATGCATTGGTTGAGTGTTGAGCATACAAGTATCTTGCTTTGTTCTTGTTAACTTGTATGTTCATGTGTTCATTCCAAGTGTGAATGAGCACTGTGATCACTACCTTGTGGTGTTCACTTGGTTGATCAAGCCATGATTTGATTCTTCACTTCATCTTTGCTTGATCACCTTAAGCTTATTTCATATGCATTTTATGTTTTTCTGCATACAATGATCATGGTGTATTGTTGTGTTTCAGGAGTTTCATATTCTTATGATTCAAGTGCTTCACAACTTCTAGAGTTAGGTGTGAGTGAGTTTTGTTCAACTGTTCCCAACTCACATGTTAAGTCTAGAGTCTGTTTTAGGGTTTTGTCACGGAATAGCCAAAGGGGGAGATTGTAAGGTTGAATTTATTCAACCATCTAATTGGCTTTATTCCGTGCCAAATTTGCTTGTATTTCAGCATTTAGTAACCCTGTATTTAGGTGGGTTTGTTGTAAGGGTAGTGAGTAAGATAGAGTGAAGTTTGCTTAAAAGTGTGCAAGAAAACAGAGACTCGCGGTTGGGCCTAACGGGTGACTCGCGGCTGCAAGCCGCCAAACGCAACACACGTGCCAAGCATGCCAGAAGGTGAACAGTCATGCTAGCTGGAGCACTACAGGACAAAACAGGACAACTGGCCATACGGTTATCTCGCGACTGGATCTCGCGACTTAGTTAAGTCACGAGGTCAAGCTACGAGCCACCCCTGTTTTATAAATCCTGACGTTTCACATTCCTTTCTTACTCCAATATAAATACCCCTTTTACCCACAAAAGAAAGAGAGCTTTTAGAGAGAATTTTGAGAGAGAAACCCTAAAGAAAAACAAGATTGATTCACCCACAATCTAAACATTAGAGTCTCTTCAAATTCCTCAACTCTCTTCCTCTCCATTGTCAAATCCTTGAGAGGCTTTTTACCAAACCTTGTTCTCACCATATTCATCACTGTGAGAGGGCTGTTTGGATTTCTGGGAAGCAGTTAGGAAGGAACCAATCTACATTGGTTGATGCTACGGTCTAGTAGCGGAATCCAGGAAGCTAGAAAAGAAAAAGGTTCAGCGCAATCTCGTTGGAGCAAGAAGCTTAGAAGGCTTAGGTGCACTGGGTAGATTAGGCTTGGAAGGTCTATTGCTGTTCTTATATCCCAACTACATTTTCTAGTGGATTGTTTACCGCTTAGAGGGCGACCGAGAGGTTTTACGCCGAGGGTTTCGGTTTCCTCTTCGATAACACATCGCGTGTTGTCTTTGTGTTTGCATTTTCCTTCCCTTTTATCTTTGCCTTTTATTATCTGCTGTGGGTTGTGATTTTAATTTGTCTTAGATAGTTTATCCAATTCTATATTATAGCTTATGTTCATTTTCCGCACTCTAATTGTTTGACATAATGCTTGAATTGGTTAATTTGTAAATTGGGGGTCTAAACGTTCAAGGGTGTTTTTACATATATTTGAACTTTCAAGATACAAACTCTAACCATGAAGAAGAAATATATAGTGATGATGATGTTTTAAGCTCAAATCAAGAAAAAGATTTATCTAGCAATGATGAATCTATTGGAGATCTTTGGGATGAAGATTCAGTTGAGTTTTGATGCAAGTTAAGTTTTGTTAAATACATAAAGATTTCAAATCTTCTCAGCTATGGTATTTTTGAAAAATAAAAATGTTAAAGTTTTATTTGGATATTAAAACTATTTTGTATGCATTTTTGTCCTTTACTTTAGTTGACCTTTACATTTGTTTATTCTTTTTATTTCAGGTTAAAATGTCGCATGCCTTGGGCTACTGGTGATTTTGAGGGGAGATACATTTCATTGCAAGCTTGGTTGTATATCTTCTTGAAGAATTTGTTATTATTTGATTTGTATTTGAGATGGTAGATTTGAATTTATTATGTATATGATATTGAACTTGGGTATTGTTTTTCCTTATTAGTAGTTATTGATTGAGCCATTGTTAAGCTTACATGAGTATTTGTGATTGAAGATTTATGATGTGTGGGATTGTGGTTTCTGATTTTTTATTATTTCTCATTAGGTACCCATGTAAATTTCAGAATGTAAATTTTAAAGAAAAAAATATATAAAATATTATTAGCGACGACATTGTCGTCACTAATATTTTATCATATCATTAGTGATGACAAACAATATCATCTCTAATATGAAATTTTTAGTGATGACATGTTTGTGGTCACTTATATATCGTTATCTATGACGATAACAAGTGTCGTCGCTAGTAAAGATATATCAATGACCACAAACATGTCATCATTAATAATAATCAATTAGCGATGACAAAAAAATTTGTCACTACTAATGAGATAGTAGCGACGACATTTCGTCTTGGGGTCTCGAGTTATTTATGACGACAACTGTCACTATTAGCGACAACTTTGTTGTCGTTAATAGTATTGTATTTGCGACGACATTAATATCGTCGCTAAAAAACTTTTTTGTAACCAAATTCGTTTAACGAAAGTTAGCGACAACATTTTTCGTCACCAATATAATTAGCGACGATATTTAAAGCATTAGCGACGACTATATGCCGTCGCTAAAGACCAAATTTCTTGTAGTGATATGTGTATGTAATTGGGTTGAGGGTTAATGCATCTAAATTGAAGTTGTATAAGATGGAGTTTCTATCAAAAAAAATGGAGAACCTTTCTGGCAAAATGGCACATGATAGCATTTTGAAAAGCATTTGAGGCCATGATCTCACGAGACTTGGTCGACCAAAATGGTCAGAACACGAGAGAATTTGTTACAAACTCTTCTACTATTTCAACTTTTGCCTAGCCTGTGTGTACCTCATTTTCAAAGAAATCGAACCCTAATTCCCTTCTAAAGGTTGAGAGAAACCCCATGAATATTGAATGAAACGGTATCAATTCTCTCCACCTTCTCCCTCTTACTTACCATTGCCAAATCTTTGAGAGGAAATAGTACCCATCACTACCTCTTAGTTGTGAGTATTGTTGGAGTCTTGGGAAGCATTGGAGCACCACATAATCAGCCATGGTGACTTGAAGTTGCAGTTGGAGCTCAACTGCTGATTCAGATTCTAGAGTAGAGAAAGGACTTGCGGATTCAGTTGCGAGTAAGAACTTGAATGTCTTGTGTACATCTTTACTACAATACATGAAGGGTTATGTAGGTAAATTGTACTGCAACTATCTATTCTAGTAGATTGTTTTCGGCAGTGAGGCTGTGAAGAGGTTTTTACCCTTGTTACTTAGATTTCCTCTTCACAAACACTTCAATGTGTTATGAGTGTTTACTTTTCTGTGTTTGTGTTGATTTTTATGTTATTTGTTTAATCATGTACACAATTGGACCATAAATTGATAGATTAGCCTAAAATTAAAATTAGTTGTAATTGTAATTTGGGTTCTAAATCATAATTAAAGTCAAATTTGTTGTCTTACTTTTCAATATGGGCAATTTAATTATCCTATCGTCTTGTCAAATTTTTCACTTGTACACCTAAAATGATGAGTTTTTTTGGACTAACTAAATATTTAGAACTAATGAGTTTGTTGTCTTACTTTTCAATATGGGCAATTTAATTATCCCATCGTCTTGTCAAATTTTTCACTTGGTACACCTAAAATAATGAGTATTTTTTGGACTAACTAAATATTTAGAACTAATGATTAATTAATTACTCTAAGAGAGACCCTTTTGGATATACACTACTATCAATTTCTTTAAAATCTTCTCCCATTTTCTCGTGTATGTATGTTAAAAAAACTTAATATTCTAAAAAAAAAAAAAAAAAATCAATACTCCGAGAGGAATCATCATTCTTCTTATATGATAACGGGTCACGTTTTTAAATTTATTATAAGACTCATCATTTATGTGAGATGAGAAAATATGACTTCCAACTTATTAAATAATTTCTCACATAAGTATCTAAATTCAATCATTAAATACAAATATTTTTTTTTTAGCAATATAAAGAAGAATTTTAACAGCTGGATAAAGCGCATTAGCTATTTTTGTTCATTTAACGAAAACTTGTTTTGTTCACTAGTATTTATATGACCACACAATGATTTCTATATTTTTTTTTTCCTTTGTAATATGCACAAAGAGAAATGGAGTACACGAATATATATGCATGTTTGACATATTCCAATTTCCAATCATACTTTGATCAAGGGGGAGGCGAGAATATTGACTCCGTCAAACAGTTTAAATAGTCAAAAGGAAATTCAAAACAAAGAAAGTTCATACATTAGTTTTTTTTTTTTTTTTTTTTTTTTTTTTTCTAATGTAACTTTCCTCCTTATGTTTGACAAGTCCAAAATTCATAGAGGGGAAAAAAAGAAAGAAAAAAAAATTAAAGTTCCAAAACCATCCCTCTATTTAAGTACCTAGCTATTCTTCTAAAACTGTCAATTCTCATCCTCACTATACCCCTAATAACCTTGAGCTTCTGCTCCCTTCATCTTATAATATCAGTAGAAAACATGTCCTCCACCGCCTTCAAAGTGCTGGCAATGACTATTATTTTAGCATTGGTGTTGCTCGTGTCCACTGGTGCAATAACTTATGATGCAACACCAACCTTCAAACTCGGTTTGTAGAAACCCTACTTGTATTGTTTTAATTAATTTTATGTTGCGCCGAACTGTACATCTTTTGCTATATAAGACTATTATCTCTTTGAATATTCCTTCTTTGCTTTCATTGAAGCTAATTATATGAAATCTTACTTTCCCAAACTCTTTTACTCCTCTCATAATAAGAGTGAATGATTTAAGTCATGAACTTTGCCATATATACATATATGATATATGGTTAGTAAGAATTAAGCTTGATCAAAAGCATTGTAATTATCTTCGAGCAAATCATAGATGCATGGTTTCCATATTGCAGGACGAAGACTTCTTGCTGAAGATAATAAATATATATCTTATGGAGGCGGAGGCTACCAGGCACCAACGCACCCATAATTGCTGAGAGAGGATAGAAGAGTATCATCAGCTGATTCCTTGGAGGCTGTTAGAAATACTGAATGATTGTATTGTATTCCATAATAAGAGAATATACATCAGAGCCTTATATAGGAAGCGTAAGTGTGCGGTACAAGTAAAGTGTAGTACAAGTACCAGTGTGCTATACAAGTAACCTAATTGGGCCTAAAGCCCATAACATAATATACATTAACAGCCCCCCTCAAACTCAAGGTGGATGTGAGACCAACTTGAGGTTGTCAACCAAATCACGAGTGCGTCCCTTAGGAAGTGACTTGGTGAAGATATCTGCAAGTTGATCTTTGGAGGAGACGGAAAAAAGCTTAAGAGCACCATGGACAAGATGATAACAGATAAAATGACAATCAATCTCGATGTGTTTAGTCCGTTCATGAAAGACATCATTATGAGCAATATGAATGGCACTCTGGTTGTCACAATAAAGGGGAGTAGCAGAGGAGGTGGACACACCCAAATCCGTAAGGAGCCATCGTAACCAAAGAAGCTCAGATGTGGTATCAGCAAGAGCACGATATTCTGCTTCAGTACTGGAACGGGCCACAAAAGTTTGTTTCTTGCTTCGCCAAGAAATCAAAGAAGAACCAAGGAGAAAACAGTAACCTGTAGTAGACCTGCGATCAGTAGGATCTCCTGCCCAATCAGCATCAGAGAATGCACGGAGTACAAGAGGAGACTGAGCTGAGTAGAAAAGGCCATGAAAGAAGGTGCCCTTCAAGTATCGAAGAATGCGCAGAACAGCAGCATAGTGAGTTGATCGTGGAGCAGACAGATACTGGCTCACCTGATGAACAGCATAGGAAATGTCTGGACGAGTAACTGTGAGATAAACTAGGCTGCCAACCAATCGTTTGTAAAGAGAGGGATTAGACAATGGTTTCCCCCCTGAGGGAGTCAGATGCGTATTAAGCTCAACTGGAGTGTCAACAGTCTTGCTATCAGTGAGTCTAGCTCGAGACAAGAGTTCAGAAGCATACTTAGCTTGAGTAAGATAAAGTCCATCAGTAGAATGAGTGATTTCAAGACCCAAGAAGTAGCTGAGATGTCCAAGATCTTTCATCTCAAATTGCTGACTGAGAAAATCCTTGAGTTCTCGAATGCCACTGAGGTCATCACCAGTTATGATCATATCATCCACATACAGGAGAAGTAAAATAGTGCCTTTGTCAGTGCGACGAAGAAATAAGGCAGAATCATAATGACTGGCCATGTAACCCAAATGAGAGATGGTAGAGCTGAATTTGGCAAACCAAGCTCGTGGAGCTTGTTTAAGGCCATAAAGTGCACATCGAAGGTAACAAACCTTGTTTGAGTCAACAGAGAGACCAGGAGGAGGTTGCATATAAACTTCTTCATGTAAATCCCCATTAAGGAATGCATTTTTGACATCCATCTGAAAATGATCTCATTTACGGGCAGCAGCAACAGCTAAGAGGGCATGGACAGATGAGATACGAGCAACCGGAGCAAAGGTCTCTTCATAATCAATCCCATACTCCTGTGTAAAACCTTTTGCAACAAGACGAGTTTTGTAGCGCTCAATGGACCCATCAAAGCGAGTCTTAATCTTGTAAATCCACTTACAACCAACCACAGATTTCCCGGGAGGGAGTGTCACCAAATCTCAAGTATGGTTTTTAGATAATGCATCAAGTTCCTCTTTCATTGCAATCTGCCATAAAGGGTCAGTGGAAGCCTCACGATAGGTGTGAGGCTCATGTAATGTAGCAAGAGCAGTGTAACAATGATAGTCATGTAAATGTGTAGGAATAGATCTTACTCGAGTTGAGTGACGAGGTGGAATGTCTTGTGCAAGATCTTCAGGCGGAGCAGGAGCAGGGGACCCAAGCTCAGGGTTGGGGTTGGGTAGCTCGTCTTCAACCTGTTCATCTTCCACCTGTTCATTAAAGGGTGAACTAGGAAAAGGATCAGTGAGATCTGGTGGTTGGACAGAGAAGTCTACAAGAGAATCATGAGCAACTACAGGAGGATCAGGAGCAGTTACAGAAGGAATATGTGCCTCATCTGGAAAAAGATCTAAAACAGAGGAGGAAGATAGGGAGGCACGAAAGTGAGAGAGCTCGACAAAGAAGCGATGTTCCCAAAAGACAACATTGCGGGAAACACGAAGACGATGAGAGACAGGGTCATAACACCGATACCCCTTTTGAGTTTCGCCATAACCAAGAAAACAACAAAGCCTTGACCGAGGCTCAAGTTTGTTATGCTCATATGGCTGAAGAAGAACGAAACAAGCAGAACCAAAGGAGCGAAGGTGGTGATAGTCTGGAGATGACCCAAAAAGGCGCTCATATGGAGTTTGATTTTGGATAACCGGACTCGGAATGCGATTAATAGTATGAACAGCATGAAGAGCAGCTTCGCCCCAAAAAGGAGCAGAAACTTTGGCAGAGAGAAGAAGAGCACGAACAGTGTCAAGAATATGATGAAGTTTACGTTCGGCTCTACCATTTTGCTGAGAGGTACCTGGACAAGTTAGTTGATGAACAGTGCCATAGGAATGCAAAACAGCTTGGAAAGCATATTGAGTATATTCAAGAGCATTATCAGATCGAAAAATTTTGATGCGTTTGGAAAACTGAGTTTCAACCATTTTTGCAAAATTAGAATATACTTGCAATAATTCAGAACGATGTTTCATATTAAAAATCCAGCTATAGCGAGAGTAATCATCAACAAAGACAACAAAATATCGAGACCCACCAATACTAGAGACAGAGGAAGGCCCCCAAACATCAGAATGAATAAGGTCAAAGATATCAGTTGTTATTGATTCACTAGTATTGAAAGGCAAGGCTGGTTGTTTTCCTAACTGACATGAGACACAATCAAAATTTTCGGTAGACACTGAACCTAACAAACCTCTAGAAGCCAATTGTTGTACCCGAGAGGAAGATGCGTGATCAAGTCGAGCATGCCAAAGTGCAAGGGAAGGAACAGAAGAAACTACGGTAGCTGCAGCAACAGAAACAGGAGCAACAAGTGGAAGACGAAGGTTGTCCACGGGAAACATACGCCCAACTCTGGGACCGGTCCCAAGCTCCTGTCCCGTCCTTGGATCCTGCACAATACACCCAGAATAATCAAAGATAATGCGATAACCCAACTCAGCTAATTGTCCCACAGAAAACAAATTGTAAGAAAGGTCAAGAACATTAAAGACTCCAGGAACCGAGAGGTTAGAGGTCGAAACAGAGCCTATATTATGACCAGACATTGTGGAACCATTTGCTGTGCGAATATTAAGAGGGTGTGGTGCAGGTTTAAGTTCAGAAAATAAGGACGAGTGAGGTGTCATGTGATTGCAACAAGCAGAATCCATAAGCCAAGAGGTAGGAGACATACCAGATAAAGCTGAGAGAGAAGAGGAATAAGATGCATTACCAACCATACGAATGACATTGGCGATGATATTTATAAGGTCATCTCTGGAAATGGTGAAAGTGGATCCAGAAGACTGAGACTTTGCAGAGACGGGAGCCATAGGTTGGACATTCTTAGTGTTAGCAACAGTAGCAGAAGAAATGGAAACAACTGATTTGTTGCGTTGAAAGCACGTCTCAATATTATGGCCAAAACGTTTGCAAAAATTGCAAAAACGTTTGTTGGATTGTCGGCGACGATTGTTGCAAAAGGAAGAAGACTTGTCCTTATTCTTCATTTTGAAGCAAAATATGCAAAAATAGACTGCAAAAACGAAATCTACGCGAAAAACTGGGTAAGGAGCACCTGGACTGCAAAAAGTCAACTCTACAGAAAAGTCAACGGTCAACGGTCAACGCTCGGTTAACAGTCAGAAGATGACGTCACTGGATGATGTGGCGATGACGTCAGCAGAACAGTGGATGCTGACGCAGCTAGGGCTGACGTGGCAGGCTAGATGACGTCAGCAGACCGGTGAAGGCGCGTGAGGCGCGTGAGAGCGCGTGAGGGCGCGTGGCAGCAAGCAGACGGCGCGTGACAGCGCGTGACGGCGCGTGGATAGCGCGTGCCTGGAAATTTCGGCGCGTGGCGGCGCGTGTGGCGCGTGATCGTCGAAGCAGCAACTTTGAGCGGCGCGTGGAGGCGCGTGCGGTCTCCGATGGCGACGAGGCTTCCACGGATGTGTAGATCGGCGTAATACGATCTCAGTGGTACCTTCAAAAATGAAATCGGAGCAATATTCGCAGCGGTGATGCAAAGGGCAGTGGTCTGTGTAGTGTGAAACCCTAGACTAATAGACTTCTAGTACAAGTAGGAGACTTGACTTGCACACAAAGTAGAATTAGACTTGGGCCTATGCTAATGGGCTAATATATCTCTAACACCCCCTCTCAAACTCAAGATGGAAGCTTGATGAAATCTTGAGATTTGATAAGGTTGAGAAGATCCCTTGAATGAAGTTTGGCTCTGTGACGGTAGTTTGAGGAAGGCAATGGTCTTGCAGTGTTGATGCGACTTCTAACGGTGACTTGACTATACCGGAGAGTTTTGACGGCAGCAGTAGGAAGCCAAAGAAGATGAACGCAGCGAAGAAAAACACCGAGGAAGACAAAGATTGCTCTTAAATATACCGTAAGGACAGAAAACCATGGCCACAAGAAGGTGGCTCTGATACCATGTTAGAAATACTGAATGATTGTATTGTATTCCATAATAAGAGAATATACATCAGAGCCTTATATAGGAAGCGTAAGTGTGCGGTACAAGTAAAGTGTAGTACAAGTACCAGTGTGCTATACAAGTAACCTAATTGGGCCTAAAGCCCATAACATAATATACATTAACAGAGGCAAAAGATCTATGTTACCTACTATTAGTTTCTATTTTTTTTAATAATTGATAATTCTATGTTATCTACTATTTGAAGACAAGTCATCAGATATTGTATATGCAAGCTAATGCTATGCTATCTTTGATGCCTAAATTAAATAAGATATCATTAGGGTCTCTGATCATAGTATGCAAAAAATATGTTTGAAAAAGATGTACTCATACGTGAGGACTGTGGCACTGTATTTACTTGAATATCAAAGTGAATCAATACAAAGTTAAATAAATTAAATGTGAAATTTTACGATTAACTATTGGAATAGATGAGGTTATTCAAAGGAAATATTCCCTCTACATTTTCTTTTTTGGATTCATCTTTATTCAATACAGAAGATGCTGGTCAATGAGCGTGAAATTTTCTTTACGTGCTTGTGGTTGTGCATCCTACACATAAATGTTGAGAGTTTAATGTTTTAGAAACAGGTTTCTTAAAATTCATGGTATTCCTTGTGTTTTCCATTGCGGACTTCCTATATACAGGAATCGCTTATGTCCAATATGTGGTCTGAATTATTTGAAGTATTGTCAGCGCAAAAAAAAAATAATAATAAAAAAATAAATAAATGAACCTTATTATATACACAACATAATAAGTTAAACAAATCAAAACCAGAGTACCAAATTAATAGAATTGAGTTCCGGTTAAAAAAAAAAGAAAAAGAAATGATCAGTTCTAGAGATGAAAAAAAATAAATCGATTATGCATAAAATAAAAGGTTATGAGAAATGAAAAACATGAGAGAGAGAGAGAGAGAGAGAGTTTCGGAGAAAGGATTTTGGGAGAAAAGTCTAGTATTAGGATTGACTATGGAGTTTCTCAAAAAAAAAAAAAAAAAAGGGATTGACTATGGTAGGCCATCCATGATTCCCTTCATTTGATCCAACTGCCACCGGAGGCTTGAAAGCACCATTGTAGAGAAATCATAGGAAAGTCTGTTTTCTTTTAGTTTTTTTTTTTTTTTTAAATAATAATATAATAAGGAAAGTTTATTACTCTATGTTTGTATTTCCGCCATATCAGTTACTACAATGGAAATAGCGTGGACCGTGGAGGGAAGGCCTT
Organism: Quercus lobata; assembly: GCF_001633185.2. Lineage (NCBI taxonomy): Eukaryota > Viridiplantae > Streptophyta > Magnoliopsida > Fagales > Fagaceae > Quercus > Quercus lobata. The sequence continues at coordinate 24,254,584 of NC_044906.1, read as the reverse complement.
ATTCTATAGAATTGAAAGTATTAATAGGATTTATTGTAATTAATACAGTAATTTTTAAATAAAAAGAAATAGATTATTTTCTTTATTTTTGAGGTATGAGAATGGGTCAATATTTAAAGCCTATTTCGGATCCAGGCTGCCCTTGCCTGTATCCATATCATTTTGGTTTTCCTTCCTAGTTTAAAGATTCTCATATGAATATTTTAACTAGGAATCTATATTTATATATCAATATATTACTAAAAACTGAAGCGTAGCATTTAATGTTGCTACGCTCCCATTGAGCCATGTCAATAGCTATGTCATTATCAATTTTTTTTCTAATTTTTTTATACAATTTTTTAACATTTAAAGTTAATTAAAAACTCTATTATATTACAATCAAAATATCATATTTAATTTATCTTATTTTTAATTGTTCTTATTTATTATTAAATTTTCAATTCCATTTTAACTTTTCATATCCCCACTACTCTCTAACTTAACTTTCTTCAACCTTTCTCATTCCATTTCAACTTTTCATATTCCCACTACTCTCAATATTAATATTATTCTATCTTTTTATCTTCCTTTATTTTTTACTCTTCTTATTCTTATCCTCATGCTATAAAATTGTCATTCTCCCTCTTATTCCATGCATAATTTCTATTTTTCCACACACAAAAGCCTCTCTCTCTCTCTCTCTCTCTCTCTCTCTCTCTCTCTCTATATATATATATATATATTTTTTTTTTCCTTCAATTTTTGGTATATATATTTTTTTTTAATTTTAGTGTAACAGGTTAACCATCAAAATATACTAATGCAATATTGAAAGCTCTACCAAATGCATCGTAGAAATCAGTTTTAGACTACTAGAAGTCAGTTAGTTTGCTAAAATTGGAATTGACAGGTAATCCAGCTTGATACGATTTAGTTTCATATTTTATGTTATCTTTTTTATTCTCATTGGTTGTTAAATGTTATATTATTACATTATAAAGATAGTATAAAAAAATATTATTTTATTACATAGCATAACTAAAATAATATGGTGTTTATTGCTATAAATTTCATTTTTATTATTTTATTCTCATCTTTTTTTATTCAACATTTAAATTTAGCAACATCCTCCATATCATAATTATTTATATTGTCTCATTTTTAAAAAAATTAAACGTATAATATTTTATTCAATAAATAAAAATTGTTCTTATAAAGTCTTCCCATGAAATGTTACAATACATCAATGGAAAAATGAAATACAAAACAAATATCAATTTAGAAACACTCTGTAGTTGCACGATTTTCCTGGCCCAAATTCAATTGATCAGGCCTTGGCCCAAAGCGCAACCCACAATACAATATTTGTAGAGAATGGGTCAAAGAACTTAGCCTCAGTGAGCCTATTCGGTCTAGTGCATGGATAATGTTGTTACCGAAAATAAAAACACAAGAATGAAGCTCCCCTCTATGATTCTATTCCTTTTCTCTTCTTAATACAATTTTTTCCGTCCCCTTCTCTGAGGGACTCCCTTACATTATATAGTTCCCCTCCTCTCATCTCAACCTTACACTTGTTGATCATCTAAGCATTTACTTGAGCACCTGTCCCATCAGCCGCCCCCATCACTCCCTTTGTGAGTTGCAGAGGCCAAGGTGGTACTGTTCAGGGGTCTTTTCCTCATTAATGCGGCCAAAAGGGTGGTTGGGGCGCAATTAATGTGGTGGTAGCTTTTGTCAGATATTTTGGATTTTATTCATTTTATATGTTGGGAGGATGAACTGGAGTGAGTGGGGAGAGTTTTTCGTCTGGGCTTCGTGATGTCCGAGGAGGAGTTACTCCTCGGACAGGTTTCCTTGGCGTCATTGGGATTGAGCAGCGCTTCATACGTGGTTTTTCTTCAGACAGGACGCTCCTCGGACGGGCCTGAATTTGGAATAGCCCATCATATTTGGGCCGGGCCCCACAATAGCCCCTCGAAACTCCGGTTTTTATCTCCTTCCGAGGAGAAAAGCGGGGTTTTGATGTCAGTGAAAGGATGGAAATAGGGAGAGTTGTGAGGCGCGCGTGCGAACCGTTACTTTTGACGCGCTACAGTTTACGAGGCGCGGCCATTAATTTCTGGAGGCGTTATGTTCCCTTCATCCAACAGTATGGCGTGGATCGAACGGCCATCGTTTTTTCTCGTATTTTTAGGCAGGAGTGATCTTTTCTCTCTCCTCCCATCTATATAAGACGTCAGAGGGGTTCAGTTCCTTCTTTTTATCTGCGTTTCATAAACCTTAAAGGACTCCAGAGAACTCCAGCGAATCCCAGAGATATACGAACACTTGCGTCCGTTACGCCACCTTAGCCGTTTCTATGAAGCGTTTTGCCCAAAAGAGATTTCCAGGCGATCCCTTGAGCGTTTTGTGAAGGTATCGGTACGTTTCGTTCATCTTGCCGTTTCAATTCCTTCCTCGGACTCTACTTTCCTTCTCAGTCTTTACTTTCGTTTCCCCAGTTCAGTTCAGATGGGTAGATTTCAGAAATTAGTAAAAACTCCAGCCGCTATGGAGGCCTTTAGGGCTAAATACCACATTCCCCCGGGGGTTGGGCTGCAGTACTGTCCTCTTGAAGGAGTATTGACAGATAGAGGTGAGGGAGAGGTCGTTATCTCCATGATTGCTTTCATAGAGGGGGGGATGACACTTCCCATGCGTAGGATTACAAGGAACTACCTGTTCAACCATAGGTTGACGCCGTATCAGTGTGCCCCGAATATGTTCAAGATACTAGGCTGTGTAGATGTCTTAGACGAGTGGATGAATCTAGGCCTCACTTGGCACGATGTGGCTTATCTGTACGAATGTCACCGCATCGGGGATGATAGGTATTATCTTAAGTCCCGGAACGAGGACGTTAGGTTGATCTCTTGTCTCCCAATATCCAATAAGACCGTGAAAAATGACTTCCTTATTGCTTCTGGGGAGTGGTTCGACGGTATTCACTGTCCAACTCGGGCAGGAAACCCAGGTGCGGCGTTTTTAGGATCGGTCCTTTTTAGGGGAGGATTTAGTATTGAGGGGTTATTTTTCTTACTTTCTTTGTAATTGGAAAATTTTGTGAACTGACCCTATTTTTCTTGGTTGTTTGCAGATAAAGTTCACGTTGCTCCTCGGCTAAACTTTGTGAACGTGCCCGCGTTGAACTACCTTCTTAGGTCGGAGATCTACGTTTCCGAGGACGGACAGTTGCGTGCGGCCCATCTGGTTCTGGGCTATTAACCTCTGAGCAGCTCTTTCCAGGCTATCGGTCACGCTATAAGGGCTGGCAGTCCGAGATTGGCTAGGATTGACGTGTCCAAGGACGGGTTCCTAGCTGAACACGATCTGCCACCAGTCGTGTTGCCCGGTGTTAGAGATCCCTACTTGGCAGAGCAGCTACCTCCGCCGAACGAGCCTAGTGTTGCTGTTCAGGTTGAAGAGGAAGCTGAATCATCTCGTCTTTCCCTTGAGGAAGAGATAGACGAGTTTTACTTTGAGGAGGAAGTTCAGCAGACCCCCTTGGTGGAACTTTCCGATCCTGAAGTAGAGCGGGACCGACATTCTGCAGTTGGTGTTCCTTCCATCGTTATCTGCTCGGACGATACTTCGGACGAAGAGGCACAGCCCATGGCAGGAAAGGGAAAATCCCTAAAGGAGCTGATGGCCTCCCGAGGGAAAGGTCAGTTATCGAAGGGTCAGTCATCGAAGGGACCATCTCCCTCAAAAGTCAAAACCCTTCCTCCTGTGGTCCCTCAGGGCATTTCGGAACCTGGCCTTAAGGTTAATCCGGACCTGAAGAAGAAGAGGCCGGCTGACACCCCTGAGGAGGGTGAGGTGGTTGCCTAGCCGACCAAACAGCAAAAAACCACTCGTGCCCCAAGGAGCAGAAGGGGTAGCTCTTCGGAGAGACGGGATGAGGAGAACATTGCTGAGGTGCGCGCTACTCCGCGTACATGGAGCCCCAAGTTGGAGCTGGACGGGGTTGTCATCCCCTACAATGCCTCGGTCCGAGAGTACAACCGAGGCTAGGCAGGGTACGTGGCCGAGGCCTTAGAACAACCCCTGCTCCTTCCTCGGGATATGGAGGCTTATAGGCGGTTCTCTCAGCCTGAGATCTTCCTATCCCTGAAAAGGGATCTCGCGATGGTAAGTAATCCTTTCACTGTTTCATTGATTTATTTGACCTTGTTAGATTAAAGCACTCCTGTTTCGTTTGTAGATTACTCAGCAGGTATTTGTGGCTGAGGAATTTTGTCGCGGTAACAGTAGCCGGGCTGAGGTCGAGAACCAAGCTCGGGCGGAGATGGAGAAAACCTTGGGGTCCCTCAAGCACGATCACGCTGAACTCATGGACAAGTTCAAGGAGTCGGAGAACCGGCGCAAATCTGCAGAGGTTGGTTTGAAGAGTGCCGAGACCCAGGCAGAGGACCAGCGCAAAGAGCTGTTCACGACCCAGATTAACCTCGCCACTGAGAAGCAGGCAGTGCAGGACCTCAAGACTGCTCTGCAAAAAGTCGAGGATGAGCTGCGGCGAGTCAAAGAGGAGGCCCAGCTGATCCGAGAGGCTACAGAGGCTGAGAAGAGTGCCGCTCGCCAGCTCGGGGCCGAAGAGACGGAGGCCAGGCTATCCGAGGAGATTCCCGAGGTATGCCGGGACTATTGCAGCATCACATGGGTTCGTGCCCTTGATGCTGCAGGAGTTCCTGCCGATTCGGCGCTGAGACAGCCCGAAAGCATCTTCTATCCTGAGGAGATCCGAGAACATCCTGACGGTGTCCAAACGGTCTCTGAGCAGGATCTAATGGTGCCTGAGGCCGCCCCTGTGCCTGATATGACGAAGGATCCTGCCATGGATTCTTCCATCGAGGTTCCTCCTCCCCAGCCCGAGCCAACAGAAGATCCTCCTGCTAAGGCATAGCTTTTTAGCTTTTTTTTTTTTTTTTTTTTTTGAATGAGAGTGTTCCTAATTTTTCATTCTTTTGTAAGGACTTCTCTTTCTGATGTACTCGGAATACTAATATAAAATGTTCGTTTTGCTTACTACAAATGTATGTCAGTAACGCTGTTCTTTAAACATTTGCAACGATGTAGATACAGGTAAACGGTAAAAGTAAAATGGGTTTTTGGGCTGCGCACTTGTGGGTTGCGATGGTGCCAGACTGCGCGCCCGCATTAGGATGATTTCCTTTAGGTAATAATCCCCCAACCTATCATGAGTAATAATTTCCACTAAGTCTGTGGTCCGAGGAGCCATGCAGGACTTAGGTTCTGTTTAAAACTATGAATAGTTGTCTTAAGTATTAATTTCCCCTTAGTCTGTGGTCCGTGGAGCCATGCAGAACTAGGTTCTGTTTAAAACTTATAAGAATTGTCATGAGTAATAATTTCCCCCAAGTCTGTGGTCCGAGGAGCCATGCAGGACTTGGGTTCTGTTTAAAACTATGAATAGTTGTCTTAAGTATTAATTTCCCCTTAGTCTGTGGTCCGTGGAGCCATGCAGAACTAGGTTCTGTTTAAAACTTATAAGAATTGTCATGAGTAATAATTTCCCCCAAGTTTGTGGTCCGAGGAGCCATGCAGGACTTGGGTTCTGTTTAAAACTATGAATAGTTGTCTTAAGTATTAATTTCCCCTTAGTCTGTGGTCCGTGGAGCCATGCAGAACTAGGTTCTGTTTAAAACTTATAAGAATTGTCATGAGTAATAATTTCCACTAAGTCTGTGGTCCGAGGAGCCATGCAGGACTTAGGTTCTGTTTAAAACTATGAATAGTTGTCTTAAGTATTAATTTCCCCTTAGTCTGTGGTCCGTGGAGCCATGCAGAACTAGGTTCTGTTTAAAACTTATAAGAATTGTCATGAGTAATAATTTTCACTAAGTCTGTGGTCCGAGGAGCCATGCAGGACTTAAGTTCTGTTTAAAACTATGAATAGTTGTCTTAAGTATTAATTTCCCCTTAGTCTGTGGTCCGTGGAGCCATGCAGAACTAGGTTCTGTTTAAAACTTATAAGAATTGTCATGAGTAATAATTTCCCCCAAATTTGTGGTCCGAGGAGCCATGCAGGACTTGGGTTCTGTTTAAAACTATGAATAGTTATCAGTAGACCAGCAAGCAGCGAACATTCATGAAAGAAAACGTATGCCAAACCATTCTCATTAATAACAATATCTTCTGAGGTTATTTACATTCCATGGTCGAGGTACAGCTTTTTCATCCAAATCTTCTAGGTAGTAGGCGCCTATTCCGGCCACAGATGTGACACGGTATGGTCCCTCCCAATTGGGCCCCAACTTGCCCCAATAGGGGTTTTTTGCGCTGCCAAGAACCTTCCTCATCACGAGATCACCTGGACCCAGAGGCCGCAGTTTGACGTTAGCATCATACCCTTGTCTCAGCTTCTAGTGATAATAGGCCATATGAATCATCGCTTTTTCCCTTCTTTCTTCGGCTAGGTCCAGACTATGTTCTAATAACTTATCGTTATTGCTTGGGGTAAATGATCTAGACCTTAATGTGGGAAAGTTGTTCTCGATTGGGAGCACGGCCTCAGCCCCATAGGTCATCGAGAAGGGGGTCTCACCGGTCGATCGTCGCGGCGTCATTCGGTAAGTCCATAAGACGTGGGGGAGTTCTTCTACCCATATCCCCTTGGCCTCGTCCAGTCTTTTCTTTAGTCCGTTCACTATGACCTTGTTCACGGCTTCGACCTGCCCATTTCCTTGAGGGTAGGCGGGGGTGGAATATCGGTTAACGATTCCAAACTCATGGCAATACTCCCTAAAGTTCTTACTATCGAACTGCAGACCATTGTTGGAAATGAGTGTGCGCGGAGTCCCGAAGCGGGTGATGATGTTCTTCCAGATGAATTTTTGTGCGTCCACGTCCCTAATGTTGGCCAAGGGTTCAGCTTCCACCCATTTAGTGAAGTAATCAGTTCCGACTATTATGTACCGCTTGTTCCCCGCGGCCTTGGGGAAGGGTCCAACGAGATCAAGGCCCCATTGTGCGAACGGCTATGGACTAGAGAGGGGGTTGAGAACCCCTCCGGGTTGGTGAATATTCGGGGCGAATCTTTGGCACTAGTCGCACTTCTTAGCGTATTCTTGGGCCTCTCTTTGCATGTTCAGCCACCAATACTCTTGGGTAAGTGCCCTGTGTGCTAGCGACCTTCCTCCAGTGTGACTTCCACAAATCCCCTCGTGTAACTCCTCAAGTAGAGATTCGGATTCTTCTAGATGCACGCAGAGCAGGTACGATCCAGAGTAGGAGCGCCGATATAGTTTGTAGTCCTCCGATAGCCAGAACCGAGGAGCATTCCTACGTATCTTCTCGGCTTCCAATTTTTCCTCCGACAGGATGTCGTTTTGAAGGAAGTTTTTTATGGGATCCATCCAGCTGTGACTCTTTCTGATCTGATGGACTCCGGCCGGGCTTCTGCTGATAGGACTTGCCTGGGCTAGATCTTCAACCAGGATCATCCGCGGCAGATTATGTGCCGAAGACGTGGCGAGAGTGGCCAGCGAGTCCGCATGGGTGTTTACACTCCTGGAAATGTGCGTCAGATTGAAGGATTCAAAATTCGTTCGCAGCCGCTTAACCTGCCCCAGATACTCCTGCATCCTAGTATCTCGAGCTTCCAGCTCACCCATCACTCGTCCGACTACTAGTCTGGAGTCCGAGAATGCTTCTATTACTCTTCCGCCCAGCCTTTGAACCATCGTCATTCCTTGGAGTAAGGCTTCGTATTCGGCTTCATTGTTTGTAGCCGAGAATCCGAGCCTCAGTGATTTTTCAATGGCAGCACCGTCCGGGGATATTAAAACTATCCCCACTCCTGACCCTCTTTGGTTGGCTGCGCCATCCACGTAGACCTTCCAATGCATGGTCCTTGTTGAAATCGCACCAACCGATTTTCCATCCATGTCTTTCTCCTCAGTTATTGTTTCTACAGAGGACTCGGCAAACTCCGCCACCAAGTCCGCGAGGACCTGTCCTTTGATGGAGGATCGCGGCATATATTTAATATCAAAGGCCCCCAAAAGCGCACTCCACATGGCGATCCTTTCGGTGTAGTCAGCGCTTCGAAGCACTGCTCGAAGGGGAAGCTAAGTTAGGACGATGACCGTATGCGCCTGAAAGTAGTGAGGAAGCTTCCGGGTTACGTGTACTATCGCCAGAATTGCCTTTTCTAAAGGTAGGTACCGCACCTCGGCCTCATGTAACGATTTGCTCACATAGTAAACCGGTCGCTGCACCCCGTTATCATCACGTATCAGTACCAAGCTTACAGCATGGGGAGCTACAGCAATATATGCAAACAGCACCTCGTCTGCCTCAGGGCTGGACATGATGGGTGGTCGGGACAGGTAGTCCTTAAGCTGCTGGAAAGCCTGAGCGCAATCCTCCGACCATTCGAACCCTTTCCATTTGTTTATCAGGAGGTAGAAAGGCCGACATCGATCCGCCGATCGTGATATGAACCGGTTTAATGCCGCAATCATGCCAGTGAGCTTCTGCACTTCCTTCGGATTTCGAGGAGCCTGTAGGCTGTTAATGGCTTTGATTTGGTCGGGACTTACTTCTATTCCCTTGTGGGTGACCATGTACCCTAGGAATTTCCCAGACCCGACCCCGAATGAACACTTGGAAGCATTCAGCCGCAGCCAGTGTTCCCTTAAGATAGCGAATATTATTCCGAGGTCTTTCACGTGTTCGGACACCCTTTTACTCTTCACAACCATAACTTCTATATATACCTCAATGATCTTGCCCAGCTGTGGCTCGAACATTCGGGTCATCATCCTTTGGTAGGTTGAGCCGGCGTTCTTCAGCCCAAAGGGCATTACCTTATAGTGATAATTTCTGATGGGTGTCATGAAAGCCGTCTTCTCCTGGTCTTCTAGCGCGAGGGGTATCTGATGATATCCCTGGAAGGCATCCAGGAAACTCATTCGGGGGTGGCCCGCGGTTGCATCCACCAATCTGTCGATTCGGGGCAGGGGGAATGGGTCCTTTGGGCACGCCTTGTTTAGGTCTGTGAAGTCCACGCAGACCCTCCATTTCCCCGTCTTCTTCTTTACCACCACAGTGTTTGCCAACCATTCAGGGTAAAAGACCTCTTTAATAGCCCCCGCTCTTTTTAGTTTTGTCACTTCGTCTCTTACGGCACTAGCATGTTCCTTTGAAGGGCGTCGGGGTGGCTGCTTCTTCGGAGTGGAAGAGGGGTTGACGTTCAGGTGGTGGCAAATAAGGCTAGGATCAACGCCCGGGGCGTCGTAGGCATCCCATGCAAACACATCAACATTTCTTCTGAGAAACCCGACCAGTTCCTCTTTTTCTTGAGAAGATAACTCAGCGCCGACCTGAAAAAACTTCTCCGGGTCGCTGTCGACAACAATTTTATCCAAACTTTCACACCTTATCTCCTCGGCTAGTCCATTGTCTTGCTCTGTCGAGGCGGTTGACTGCTATAAACTTTCAGGGGCCGATGTAATACGGCGGCCACCATACACTGCCTGGAAACGGCCTGATCTCCTCAGATCTCTTCTACTTGTCCTCTGGATAGGTACTTTACTTTTTGGTGAAGTGTGGAGGTCATGGCCTCTAGGGCATGGATCCACGGCCTTACAACTATCGCGGTGTAGGGTGAATATGCGTCGACCACGATAAAATTCACCTCCACCACTTCAGCTCCAGTCTGCACGGGTAGTCGGATTTGTCCTTTTGGCGTAACCATTCTTCCCTCGAAGCTGAGAAGGGGGGAGTCATAAGCTGCCAAATCTTCTGGCTTCAGGTTCAGCCCCTTGTATAGATCAGGGTACATTATCTCTACTGCACTTCCTGAATCCACCAACACCCTTTTCACGTCAAAGCCCCCAATCCTTAGCGTGACCACCAAGGCATCATCGTGAGGTTGGATAGTTCCTCTCTTATCCTCATCTGAGAACCCCAGTATCAAAGAGCTTCCCTTTTTTGACCTTTTGTGTTCCCTTTGCCTGCCCTCGGAGGGGAGCCGATCAACTGCTAACACCCTGGGGATGGGTGGCCTCGTTCTTCCTGGTGCAGCGAGGATGACATGTATCGTCCCGGTGGGGGGTCTTAAGGTCACGTCCTTTCGAGGCTCTTGTGTTGCTTGGCCGGGATGGCCACTCGATGGGTGCAGTAGGTGACGTAACTTTCCTTCTCGGACCAACTGATCTAGGTGATTCCACAAATTCCTGCAGTCCTCAGTAGTGTGCCCATGGTCTTGATGATAGTGGCAGTACAGGTTTTGGTTACGTTTGGAAGGTTCTCCAGCCATCTTTCCCGGCCACCTGAAATAGGGCTCATTCCTTACTTTCTCCAGTACCTGCTGTACTGGCTCTCTGAATATGGCACTCACTGTTTGCGGGTTATTCTGCCCAGCCTGTCGCGAAAAATCTCTCCTCGGCTGACCATGGTTGTGCCGTTCCGACCTGAAATCATTTGCTTTGGGGTGGATAACCTTTTCCTTTCCCCTCCCTTGCAGCTGATCTTCCTCTACTCTTTTGTACTTGTCTATCCTGTCCCTCAACTGATCAACGTTGGCAACTGGTTTACCAATGAGGGATTTCCTCAAGCCATGGTCGGTGGGGAGCCCGCTTCTGAATGTGCTGATGGCGACAGCATCATGGTTATCATCCAGGTCGTTATATACTTCCCAGTATCTATCGGAGTATGCTTTCAGAGTCTCTCCCTCGTGCATGGATAAGGACAGCAGCGAACCGAGGGGCCTGGGGACTCTGGTGTTGGTGATAAAGCGGGAGCAGAAATCTCGAGTGAGCTGCTTGTAAGAGCTTACGGAATTTGTCTTCAGGCCGTTGAACCACCTCATCGCCATTGATCCCAAGCTGGACGGGAAGATTTTACACATAAGGGCTTCATTTTACGAGTAGATCGCCATCTTTTGGTTAAATTGACTCACATGCTCCACCGGGTCTGCTCGACCGTTATAGATGGCGAATGCTAGTTGGTTGAACCGTCGAGGCAGCTTAGCCCCTTCAATTCTATAAGTGAAGGGGGACCTTAAAACCTGGTCCAACGCCTTCTTCATGGCGTCGCTTCCCGAACCCTTGCTAGATGTGCTCTCATACTTCCGCACAGGGCGTGGTTCCTTTTCGTAGGAGAAGGTTTCGCTTGGAGGGGTCCTTGACCTCCGTCGGTAACTCACGTCCTCCGCATTAGAGGACTCACCTGAGTCTGAAGGAGATCGTTTTCGCTGTGCCCGTCGTAACTTCCTCTTCAGATCATCTATCTCTCGTTGCATGGCCTGGTGACTATTTCGCTTCTGGGACACGTGACTACCTATCTAAGTGTGACTCTGGCTTGTCCGTATAGTATTCACACTTCCCTCACGATCTCCCCTGTGGCCAGGGTTGCCGGGGTTATTTTGCCTTTGGGACTCGATGGGTTGTGTCTGCTGGGAGTTAGCCTGGTGAGGATTCTCCTGGTGCGAACCTAGTTCCGCCATGCCTGACCGTTGTGCTAGCTGATGCCCTAGTTCTCCCCACAGACGGCGCCAATTGTAGTTGCACGATTTTCCTGGCCCAAATTCAATTGATCAGGCCTTGGCCCAAAGCGCAACCCACAATACAATATTTGTAGAGAATGGGTCAAAGAACTTAGCCTCAGTGAGCCTATTCGGTCTAGTGCATGGATAATGTTGTTACCGAAAATGAAAACACAAGAATGAAGCTCCCCTCTATGATTCTATTCCTTTTCTCTTCTTAATACAGTTTTTTCCGTCCCCTTCTCTGAGGGACTCCCTTACATTATATAGTTCCCCTCCTCTCATCTCAACCTTACACTTGTTGATCATCTAAGCATTTACTTGAGCACCTGTCCCATCAGCCGCCCCCATCACTCCCTTTGTGAGTTACAGAGGCCAAGGTGGTACTGTTCAGGGGTCTTTTCCTCATTAATGCGGCCAAGAGGGTGGTTGGAGCGCAATTAATGTGGTGGTAGTTTTTGTCAGATATTTTGGATTTTATTCATTTTATATGTTGGGAGGATGAACTGGAGTGAGTGGGGAGAGTTTTTCATCTGAGCTTCATGATGTCCGAGGAGGAGTTACTTCTCGGACAGGTTTCCTTGGCGTCATTGGGATTGAGCAGCGCTTTATACGTGGTTTTTCTTCAGACAGGACGCTCCTCGGACGGGCCTGAATCTGGAATAGCCCATCATATTTGGGCCGGGCCCCACACACTCAATTTAAAAAAAAAAAAAAAAAAGAATAAACAATTTTCTTATAAAGTATTCCCATAAAATGTTACAATGCATTAATAGAAAAAGAGAATACAAAACACATGCTATTTTAGAAACACTAAATTTATTATTATAATAATAATAATAATAATATCAAACCAAACATATCATAAAATAATAAACTAATAGTTATGGATGTACTAACTTCATGGCAGCAAAATGGAGTAAAATAAAAATAAAAATAAACGTTACAAAATGCATATTTAGTACATTAGAATTATCATCAAATTTGGGAAAACAATAGGATGTTAACAAAGAGGGAGAGAAAGAGATTAGTAAAAGAAATCAAACGTCAATTAAATAAATTAATTAGTTACCGTTAATTGGAAAACAAAGAGACCGACGGCTAAAGGAGTAAAAAATTAATTAAAGATGACCCTACGAATGTTATTATAAACTTTACAATGCAAATAAATAAATCGTTAAATTCACTTAATTAAATCATATAATCATCAATTAAATAAAATCATACAAAATTTAAACTTGAAACTAATCAAACTCTAACCTAGAAAATCATATTTATTATCAAAACTAAAAGGAAAACGTTCTTCAGTAATAATAGAAATATATAAGAAATAAAGATGAAAATTTTCAAAATCTTTTTTTTTTTACATTTCATTTAACATTATTTATAAATAATAAAATATAAAAAAAGTCCTTAAATGCTTATATTCTTCACACACCATGACTTTTAAAATCTAATGAAAGGTTCGAAGAATTTAACTCTCATTCAAATGCCTCTATTATGAAAATCAACAGCCAGTAAAATATGATAATAGTAAGAAACGTTATAAATGAGAACATGAAAAAACTAATTAGCCATTATTATTATGGAATAGATGTCTTTTTTTTATGCATCTAAGAAAATGAAATGTATAGGGTTTACTTATTAAGGTAAATGTAAAGATTCACATTAAAAAAATATGTAAAGGTTTTTTGATAAAAAAAAAGTAGATGTAAGGTTTTTATTAACTTAAAGGACAATGAAAAACCAATTTTTAATTACTACAACCGTCGCTACTCTATAAATCACACACAACACTATATTCAATATCCTAAACAACATAGTTAGGCCCTTTTGGATATACACCACCATATTCAACTTATAAATTACAACCCAAATCAATCATACAATTATACAATCAAAGCATGAACATGTAACATGTATTACCTTCTGAATTATTGCTTGGAATTTTCACAATTATTGAAAGAGAATCTCCAAATTTAATTTTTAGAAAACATCAAGACAAGGTGAATTTTATTCTTTTTAACTTCCATGAAATGTTACAATGCATCAATGGAAAAATGAAATACAAAACAAATTTCAATTTAGAAACATGCAATTAAAAAAAAAAAAAAGAATAAACAATTTTCTTATAAAGAATTCCCATAAAACGTTACAATGCATTAATAGAAAAAGAGAATACAAAACACATGCTATTTTAGAAACACTAAATTTATAATAATAATGATAATAATAATAATAATAATATATAAGAAATAAAGATGAAAATTTTCAAAATCTTTTTTTTTTTTTTGACATTTCATTTAACATTATTTATAAATAATAAAATATAAAAAAAAAAAGTCCTTAAATGCTTATATTCTTCACACACCATGACTTTTAAAATCTAATGAAAGGTTTGAAGAATTTAACTCTCATTTAATGCCTCTATTATGAAAATCAACAGCCTATAAAATATGATAATAGTAAGAAACATTATAAATGAGAATATGAAAAAACTAATTAGCCACTATTATTATGGAATATATGTCTTTTTTTTTTATGCATCTAAGAAAATGAAATATATAGGGTTTACTTATTAAGGTATATGTAAATATTCACGTTAAAAAAATATGTAAAGGTTTTTTGAAAAGAAAAAGTCAATGTAAGATTTTTATTAACTTAAAAGACAATGAAAAACCAATTTCTAATTACTACAACCGTCGCTACTTTATAAATCACACACAACGCTATATTCAATATCCTAAACAACATAGTTAGGCCCTTTTGGATATACACCACCATATTCAACTTATAAATTACAACCCCAATCAATCATACAATTACACAATCAAAGCATGTACATGTAACATGTATTACCTTCTGAATTATTGCTTGGAATTTTCACAATTATTGAAAGAGAATCTCCAAATTTAATTTTTAGAAAACATCAAAACAAGGTGAATTTTATTCTTTTTAACTTCCATAGAAAAAAAATATTACGCACTTTATTTCAACCCTTATGGAAAAGAAGGTTTACATATAGCATGCAAAATGAGTTTAATTGACTTAGAGATGTAAAAATTAGTCAACCAACTATGGTAGAATTAAGGTTTCAAATTTTAAATAAAACAATTCTACAATAATAGAAAATTATTTTGTGATAAATATGATTATGAAATGCATTACTTTTCATTAAATTAGTTCAAATTACAAAATAATAATAATAATAATAATGAGATCTCCATAAAAAATAATCACGCGCAATGCGCGGGTCTGTGACTAGTAATACTAAAAGCTGAAGCGTAGCATTTAAAGTTACTACGCTCACATCGAACCACATCAGCATCCACGTTACCCTTCCTTTTTCTAAATTTTTTTTTCATAATTTTAAAATACTATTAAAAAGAAAGATTTCCAACCCTATCTCTACTTTAAAGCTCAATCTTTATATATTACAGTTAATGTTGTAAACCATAAAGCCCCAACCAAGCTAAATAGTCTTTAATGCTAAGCCCTCTTGTCTTCCTGTCTTTCAGGTTTACAAAGCTTCACAACTTCAGCTTTCTAACTGTCTTTCTATCTTTCACGCTTTCAAAACTTCACAACTTTAGCTTTCTAACTCAAAACTCTCTCTCTTCCCTCCTAGGTCTCTTCCTCTCCTCATCTAACTGAATCACTCCTTCATACCTATTCAATTGCCACTATACTTAAAAATAAAAAATAAATAAATAAAATAATCAAAGTCCATATTGAAAGTTTTTGGAGCTTATCAGAGTGTATAACAATGGCAGACAAGTAAGAACAAACAAATGAGAGAAAGAGAGAGAGAAAGAGATAGAAGTTTCTGGAGAGAATTGAAATGAAATGTATTTTCACTACTTAATCAATACAACCATCAAGATTGTTTATATAATATAATTACATCAAGGTCATTCCAGAGACTAATCTAACTGAATATAACAGGCTCCACATTATGCTCCGTAAATCAAGGGATGACAGCTAGAAGGTGGTTATGACAGCTGGAAGGTCAGAGCTGGATGGTTGGAGCTTAACTAAGCACTGAAGCTAACTTTGTAACTTGATGAAGAAACAGAGCACGGGAAGACTTAAATCAGATACAACATCCCAAAATGACTCATTTCATTAAACATAAAATAGGCCAAGTTAAACGACATCATTTCTAATGTGAAACTAGTCATTAACTAGCCATTTGAGTCTTCTTCTTCTATTTTCACTGTGTGCTCTGTTTGAGTATCATGACTAACTTTAACATCCCCCCTCAAAACCATGGGGTCAATAGACACCATGATTTTGGAGTGAAGAAAACCAAACCGAGAAATGGATAAGCTCTTTGTAAAGACATTAGCAAGCTGATCATCGGTGGCAATGTACTTGATTTGGAGATCTCTACGCAAGTCCTTTTCTCGAACAAAATGATAGTCAACCTCTATATGTTTGGTACGGGCATGAAATACAGGATTAGATGCAATGGCTAAGGCTGAAACATTGTCACACCAAAGCTTGGGAGGAACAGGAAGATAGATACCAAGATCCTTCAAAACTTGGCGAAGCCAATAGAGTTCAGCAGCAGTGGTTGCTAAAGCTCTATATTCTGACTCAGTAGAGGAACGAGAGACAGTATCTTGTTTCTTTGCACTCCAAGTGATTGGATTTTATCCAAGATATACAATATAACCAGTAATGGAATGTCTGTCAAAAGGATCTCCTGCCCAGTCTGAATCAAAGAAAGCAGATAAGGAGAAGGGGCCAGGTTGAAGTAAAAGTCCATAATTCAAAGTACCATTAACATATCTGAGAATTCTCTTGGCAGCAATTAAGTGAGCATCAATAGGATGAGACATAAATTGGTAAACCTGCTGGATTGCAAAGCTAAGATCAGGTCTAGTAAAGGTCAAATAATGGAGAGACCCAACTAAACTCCTAAATTCATGAGGATTGGAAAGCAAAGATCCATCAGTAGGTGTCAATCTAGTATTAGGAGCAAATGGGGTACGAGCAGGTTTGGAAGTATGCATATTGGCCTTAAGAAGTAAATCCTGTGCATACTTAGTTTGAGTCAGAAATAGCCCTTTGGAAGATCTGGTAATCTGAAGGCCAAGGAAGTAATGAAGAGGTCCTAAGTCTTTAAGCTCAAAGGCTGAACTGAGCTGTGCAATCAAAGAAGACAAGAACTGAGGATTGCTCCCAGTTATGACTATGTCATCAACATAGACTAATAGATACACAACCAAAGAACCTTGTCTGACAATGAACAAAGAAGAATCTAAGAGTGAAGCTTGAAAGCCCAGATGCAATAATTCAATAGAGAACCTCTCAAACCAAGCTCTAGGGGCTTGTTTAAGGCCATAAAGAGACTTAAGAAGCTTGCAAACATGGTTAGGGTGAGCTAGATCAACATACCCTGGTGGTTGGACCATGTAAACCTCCTCTCTAAGAAAACCATGCAAAAAAGCATTGCTCACATCAAGTTGTCTCAGTGGCCAATTGAATTGGACAGTAAGAGAGAGAATAATCCTCACAGTGGGAGGCTTGATAACAGGGCTGAAAGTTTCCTCAAAGTCAACTCCAAACTGCTAATGAAACCCCTTGGCAACAAGTCTAGCTTTATACCTGTTAATGGAACCATCACTATTTCTTTTAAGTTTGAACACCCATTTACACCCTACCACATTTTGAGAAGGAGAAGGTGGAACCAGAACCCAAGTGCCCTGCCTTTGAAGGGCATCAAACTCAGCAGCCATAGCAGAACACCATTGTGGATGCTGAGCTGCTATTCTGTATGAGGGAGGTTCTGTGAGGGTGTAATCTTGCGTAGGAGGAGATTTAACCTTCTTGGATGGAGCACATTGCACTGAACTAGGCATGACAGCAAGGGCCTTTGGCTTTAAAATGCCATCCTTTGATCTTGTGATCATGGGATGAGTATTAACAGTAATAGGAACCTGAGTAGGTATAGTGGAAACAGTAGTAAGGCTAATGTGTGGTAAGATAGTGAAAGGTGAGGAGGAATTAGAGGTAGTAGAGGTAGGGTAAGGTGACAATATGGGAGATGAAGAGGCATGTGTATAAGGCTGTGTGGATGTAGGTGTATCAGTAGGCTGTGAAAGTTCAAAAACGTGTAAAAACACCTTTGAACGTTTAGACCCCCAAATAACAACTTAATCAATTCAAGCAATATGTCAAACAACTAGTGTGCGGAAACTTAACATATGCTATCATACGAAATTGATTAAAAACTATCTAAGCCATAACAAAATAAAATCCACAGCAGATAATTTAAAGGCAAAGATAGAGGAAGGAAGATGCAAACACAAAGACAACACGCGATGTGTTATCGAAGAGGAAACCGAAGTCCTCGGCGAAAAACCTCTCCGCCGCCCTCCAAGCGGTAATCAATCCACTAGAAAATATAGTTGGGATACAAGGACAGCAATAGACCCTCCAAGCCTAATCTACCCAGTGCACCTAAGCCTCCAAGCTTCTTGCCTCCAACGAGGTTGCGCCGAACCTTTTTCTTTTCTTAGCTTCCCGGATTCCGCTACTAGACCGTAGCATCAACCAATGAAGATTGGTTCCTTCCTAACTGCTTCCCAGAAATCCAAACAGCAGTCTCACAATGATGATAATGGTGAGAACCTGGTTTGGTATAAAGCCTCTCCAAGGATTTGACAATGGAGAGGAAGAGAGTTGAGGAATTTTGAAGAGATTCTAAGGTAGAGATTGTGGGTGAAACAATCTGGTTTTTCTTTAGGGTTTCTCTCTCAAAATTCTCTCTGGAAGCTCTCTTTCAATCGTGGGTAATAGGGGTATTTATACATGAGTGGAGAGGAATGTGAAACGTCAGAATTCTACAAAACAGGGGTGGCTCGCGGCTTGACCTACTAAGTCGCGAGAGATAAACCGTATGGCCAGTTGTCCTGTTTTGTCCTGTAGTGCTCCAGCTAGCAGACTGTTCACCTTCCAGCATGCTTGGCACGTGAGGTTGCTTCTGGCGGCTTGAAGCCGCGAGTCACCCGCGAGACCCAGCCGCGACACTCTGTTTTCTTGCACACTCTTGAGCAAACTTCACTCTATCTCACTCACTACCCTTACATCAAACCCACCTAAATACAGGGTTACTAAATGCTGAATTACAAGCAAATTTGGCACGGAATAAAGCCAATTAGATGGTTGAATAAATTCAACCTTACAGGCTGTGCAGATGGTGATGTAGCAGATGGTGATGTAGCAGAAGGTAAAGAGGGTGGAAGAGGGTGTTGGGTAAGGTGTGTGTCATAGGAGATAGGAGTGGATGACTGTGTAGGTATAAAGGGTATAGGAAAGGGTGTTGATGTGGAATTTATACCAGAATCATGTGATGAACCAGTGGATAAAGGAAGAGAAGAAATAAACTCATTTTCATTAAAATGAACATGTCTTGAGATATAGACCCGGGAAGTGACAGGGTCTTGACAGATATAGCCTTTTGAATGAGCAGGATAACCAAGAAAAAGGCAAGGGGAAGTATGTGGTAAGAGTTTGTGAGCATTGTAAGATTTTAACAAGGGAAAACAGATGCAACCAAAAGTTCTAAGATATGTAAGATCAGGTTTAGACTTGAACAAGACTTCCCAAGGAGTAGAATTGTTAAGAGTTGGAGTGGGAAGTCTATTGATAAGGTAAACAGCTGTGGAAACAGCATAGGACGAAAAAGTTGGAGACAACTGAGAATGAGAAAGTAAAGTAAGAGCACACTCCACTATATGTCTATGCTTTCTCTCAGCAACTCCATTTTGCTGTGGAGTATGGGGACAAGAAAATTGATGAGTAATACCATGAGAGGCACAGAAATGCTTAAATGCATTTGAGGTATATTCCCCACCATTATCTGATCTCAAGGTTTTGATCTTAGAATCAAGCTGATTTTCTACAGATGCTTTAAAGAACTTAAAGACTTCAAGAACATCTGATTTGTGTTTAAGAAGATAGAGCCAGGTAAATTTGGAATAGGCATCAACAAAAAGAACATAATATTGAAAGTCATTAGAAGATTTGACAGGGGCTGGACCCCAAACATCAGAATGCACTAATTCAAGAGGTTTAGAAGCATGAAAATCTGAAATAGGGAAAGAAAATTGATGCATTTTACCACTCAAATAGTGCTTACAATGAGAAAAAGTCTTATTGGTACTTGAGATACAGACATTATCAATGGAAGATAAAGCAATATTCAGTACTTTATCACTTGGATGTCCTAACCTATGGTGCCACAACAACCATTTATTTGGTTTATTTACATGAAAGCTTGAATGAACTAAAGGAAGGTTTGGAGCAGTAGAAGGATGATTCTGACATGAAGAAGAAACAGATTTGAAGTGAGATGATGGCTTGATGAAATTCTTGGAGTAGATTGGATAAACATCATTCTCACTCAAGCCCTTGTAAAGGAGTCTCTCCGTAGGAATATCCTGGATTTTGATGATATTGGCATCAAAGTAACAAGATCTATGGCTTCTACAAATCCAACTAACACAGCACAATCTGTGCATACAACACCAACTCCAGTTCATACTACCTCCATTCCTTCCACTTTTACAACTGTACTCTCTCCATCACCATTGTTATTGCTATCCAACATGTCAAACCTAATGTCAATCAAGCTTGACTACACCAATTATATCCCGTGGAAGCATCAATTAATCACTATACTAGAGGCATATTCCTTAATTGAACATATTGGTGGTACTGCTTCAAAACCATCACCTTTTGTTCTTGATGATGCAGGAAATGCAACATCAGTTGCTAATTCTGAGTTTCAAGCATGGAAAATCAGGGATAAGGCACTCCTTTCCTTGATCAATTCAACTCTTACTCCATAGGTCTTTTCACTTGTTGTTGGTGTCACTAGCTCAAGGGAAGTATGGAATACTTTGGAGCAGAGATTCACTTCCAATTCAAGAGCTAATATCTTGAACCTTAAGCTTGAACTTCAAGGGATCAAGAAAGGCAATGAATCTATGAATTCATTTTTGCAAAAGATCAAAGTTGCTCGTGACAAACTTCTTGTTGTAGGAGTGCCAGTTGACAATGAAGAATTAATATGCATTGTGCTCAGAGGACTTCCTAGAGAATTTGCACATTTCTGTTCTGCAATTCGAACTAGGAGTGATCCAATCACTTATGAGCAACTTGCAATTATGTTGCAAAGTGAGGAACAAGCTATGACTGATCACTTAGATTCAGTCTCTAGCTCTCTTGCTATGTTTGCCTCTCATGGTAAACCAGGTGGTAATTCATCACATCAAAATCATGGTTCAAGAAGGGGGAGAGGAAGAAACAATAATTCTAGAGGAAGAGGTGGATGCAGATTCAGCCATGGTGGAAATCAACAGTTTTCACCTAACAATGTCTCTCAAAGCTCTCATAATTTCTCTCAAAGCTCTCACAATTTATCTCCTCAGGATTTTCATTCCCAGAATTTTACCCCTCATAATACCTCACAAGGTTTCAAGCATGAACAGCCATCTTGTCAAATTTGTGGCAAGTCTGGTCATCAAGCATTAGATTGCTACCACAAGATGAACTTTGCTTACCTAGGCAAGCATCCTCCCACAAAACTTACTGCTATGGCTAGTGCATCCAATGCTGCCATCACTAACAACCAAGATCCATGGCTGGCTGACTCAGGCACCTCAAATCATCTCACAGCAAACCTAAACAATCTTTCTATTCAATCTCAGTACAAGGGACCTGAGCAAGTTACTGTTGGAAATGGTCAATCCTTGCCTATCAACCACATAGGTAATACTACCTTACATACCAAATATCACAATTTTGTTTTTAAAAATGTACTTCATGTACCAAGAATTGCCATGAATTTACTTTCAATTCACAAATTCTGCCTACATAATAACTATTCTTGTTGCTCTAATACCATGAAAGTTTTTGGAGCTTATCAGAGTGTATAACAATGGCGGACAAGTAAGAACAAACAAATGAGAGAAAGAGAGAGAAAAAGAGATAGAAGTTTCTGGAGAGAATTGAAATGAAATGTATTTTCACTACTTAATCAATACAACCATCAAGATTGTTTATATAGTATAATTACATCAAGGTCATTCCAGAGACTAATCTAACTGAATATAACAAGCTCCACATTATGCTCCGTAAATCAAGGGATGACAGCTGGAAGGTGGCTATGACAGCTGGAAGGTCAGAGCTGGATGGTTGGAGCTTGACTAAGCACTGAAGCTAACTCTGTAACTTGATGAAGAAACAGAGCATGGGAAGACTTAAATTAGATACAACATCCCAAAACGACTCGTTTCATTAAACATAAAATAGGCCAAGTTAAACGACATCATTTCTAATGTGAAACTAGTCATTAACTAGCCGTTTGAGTCTTCTTCTTCTATTTTCACTGTGTGCTCTGTTTGAGTATCATGACTGACTTTAACACATATTAGGTACACATCATCCATTTATCCCTTCCTTTTGTAATTAATATTTTGCTATTCTTTCAATTAATTAAGCATTAATTCAGACCTTCTTCAAATCTATCTTGATTAGTGGTGATTCTTCCTATTCCCGATCAAGAGGTTTTTCAAAACGTTCAATTGTTGCCTATTGGAAATAGAACACCCACTACTTTATGTTTTCTATATATATCTGCAATCTCTCTTCCTCCATAGATAAAGAGCCTCTCAACCTTACCTATGCCAATGCAAAATCCAATCCTTCCCACGAAGGAGCCCCCATGAAATTATCAGATTTGAAGCCATGGATATTTGTCATGGAGTTCTCAGCAAAAAAATAGAAAAAAAAAAAAAAAAAACAAACAAACAAACAAACAAAACAAAACAAAAAAACAAAAGCTTTTAGAATCAAAGCCCTTCAACCTCCAAACCAAAATGTTGTCAACATTAAAGAAGTGCTTGAACAATCTGTAAACATGATTTTGAAACCTAGACCGGACCGCACAGTCCTATCGAGTTAACCGTGAATCGTTCACCAAAATTATTCTTTTAACCCATAAAACCACCCTATGCAAGAAAATGAGTGAAACTGGCCTATCACAGGTTCAAATCAGAGTTTTTTTTTTTTTTTGGGGTACTTACAGCCATTGTTGAAGCTTCAACGACCATGAGATGCTGTCAAACCATGAGATTGCATCGCTATTTCTTCTTACTCTTCTTCTCTATCTCTGTCTCTCTCGCTCTTACTACGTTTTCGCCATTTCTGCAGGTCTTCTTTGCTTAACTGTTACAATGAAGGTCAAGTTGTTGTAGATGATGGACGGACAAACCAATGCTTAAGCAAGCTTAGCTGTCATCTGCTTTATAGTGTACCAATGCTTGCAAGCCTTTAACCACTTATTTCTTTCTTAAACTGGCTTGGGCTTATGTTTGTACCTGATCAATTTTTTAATGGGCAAACAACCCAATGTCGGCCCCTCTTCCAATTTTTGTATTTTTTTTTTTCATAAATACTAAATGGGTTGGGCATAATAAAAAAGTATTGGGTAATCAAATAGGCTAAACATAATTTAAGATTATTTAGATAAAGACTTGCTAGAATATTGAACTCTAACAAAAAGTTTAAGAATATTAATTTCATACATATATATATATATATATATATATATATATATATATATATATATATATCCATTGACTGAGAAACTCAATATTCATTTATGTTTGATTATGATTTAATATTACTTATTTGTCTTATGAATGTTATGATATGAAAAATATATTTGAAATATAGATATTTATATTTATTTGAATTATTTTAGTCAATTTTTATATTTTTACTAATTTAATATATTTATTTATTTTAAATAATTATTAAATTAATTATGACATCATCATGATATGACCTTGGTTCAACCTTAGTCCGACCTTAAAAACCTTGAACTTCTCCCTTTTACGATTCTTTGAACAATCCAGGTTTCAAAACCATGTCTGTAAATGATAATGCCATAGACAATCTCTACCCACTTGGTGTCACATATCTTATTTGGTCACCCAAGACATTGTCTTTGCTTGAATATATGCCATTGGTATAACAAATCGGAAAGCAAATTATGGAGAGAGATCACAACTTTTATTTTCTGTGTTTCTCATGAAAAAAGCATATGGGAAAATTGTTTTTTTTTTTTTTTCAAAATTTGGTAGGTTGTGATTGGGAAGGACTATTGAGAGTTGGAGTTGTTTGTGACGAAAAATGGGCCATGAATGTTTTTAGGGTTTGACAAGTTATTTGACAATTTGAGCTTGTGTGTGTGTGTTTTTGTTTTTTAATTATTTTACACTTTGTTATTGGAGAAGTTGTTATGTTGTAGGTATTGCATATATTCACCAATTATAGGAGCTAAGGTCCCAAAATTTACAGAATTAATTTTTGACTTGTCCCAATGAAAAATTATGTATTTCTTTTAATAATTAAAGTACTATACAAAGGACAAACAAAAGGCTTATGATATTGTATGTATTTAAATTAGGGAAAAGTAAAAAAAAAAAAAAAAAAAAAAAAAAAAAAAAAAAAAAAAAATTATGTTGGAGGCTTGGAGTTTTTTTTTCTTTTTTTTCTTTTTTTTTTTTTTTGAGAATCAAATCAGCATGTTATATTGAAAATTTGTGTGTTGGAATATCCTCCATCCAGACCATAAGACCGCTATCATAACTAGCATGTCTAGCAAAGTTATGAGCAACTAAATTACCATGTCTATAAATAAGAGAAAAGCAAACAGAAGAAAAAGATGCTGACAAACTTTTGTCCTCGACCTCATGTCACTACTAGGCTATTCCTTCCCGCAAATCAATAACCAACTAAAATACATTTACTATTTTATTTGTTCATTTTACCGTTTCATTAGTTCTAGTGAACAATGGCATTTTACTTGATGTGGTTCAGATTTGTTTGCTAACAAAACACTCCTTTTTTTTTTTTTTTTTTGGTTAATTACACTTTACCCCCCTGTGATTTGCCTCTAATTTGATGTGTCTACCCGTGGTTTAAATTTTGACACTTTACCCACCTGTGATTCTCATCGTTACTGTGCCGTAACCCACCTCTCCCTCACCGTTACTCTAACACAGAAATATGTCAAAAACAAAAGCTCAAACAGATCAAAAAGTTAGGGTTATTGAAATTTGTGCTAGTTTAGTCACTTTAACTCCTTGCAAATCCAACACCTTGAGCAGCTTGAATCTAGCATAAAATAATTTTGAAATGGACAACTTAGGTGGCAAATCTTTGACTACAAATACAAGCAAAGAATGAAGAAGAGATACATCCATGTTGGTATTAAGTTTGTTAAACTTTGTTGGATTGTCCGCCTCCTGCATTTTCTAGACATGCTTTCATTGTAAAATTTTCATGTCTCAACTTGGAAACAATCTGTATGCGGCATTTCATGACACTTGCGTCAACAATTGTTATAGCTATTTGTATCAAGCTTCTATTAAGGAGTTAGAAACTAAAAGCTAAACCCAGAATTTTTGAACATAAACCTATAAATCTTGAACATAAACCAAAAATTAAACCCATTAATTTTGAACATAAACCCACAGCCACTGCAACCAAAAATTAAAACCAAATCAAATACGAGAATGAAGGAAATCAGATGAACCCATAACCAAACCCACAAAAAAATGAAACCCATGAGGCAAGAACGAAGGAAAATGAAACCCATCACTTTGGCTTCTATTAAGGAGTTAGAAACTAAAAGCTAAACCCAGAATTTTTGAACATAGACCCATAAATCTTGAACATAAACCAAAAATTAAACCCATTAATTTTGAACATAAACCCACAGCCACTACAACCAAAAATTAAAACCAAATCAAATACGAGAACGAAGGAAATTAGATGAACCCATAACCAAAACCACAAAAAAAATGAAACCCATGAAGCAAGAACAAAGGAAAATGAAACCCATCGCTGTGGTGGCCGATGTCCTCCTTAACTCCACCATCGGAGAGAGAGAGCAAAGAGATGAGAGAGAGAATGTTGTAGAAGAATAGGTGAGAGTAAAGAGACACGTAGAGAAGGAAAATATGATATTTATAGTGGTTGACTTAGGTTTGATTTTTCTAGGCATATGTTCTCATAGAAGTTTTTAAGCAATCAAAAGCCCTAACTTTTTGATCTGTAGGGCTTTTGTTTTTTACATATTTCTGTGTTAAAGTAACGGTGAGGGAGAGGTGGGTTACGGCACAGTAACGGTGAGAATCACAGGTGGATAAAGTGTCAAAATTTAAACCACGGGTAGGCACATTAAATTAGAGGCAAACCACAGGTGGGTAAAGTGTAACTATCCCTTTTTTTTTTTGGTAAGTGCTACGTCCACAATATTTTCTCAACACTTTTCTAACAAAACATATGTGGTAAGTTTTATTGGTTCTAATTTGAATCCACAACTTAAATTATATTTTTGCCCACTCATAATAACTTACTACTTAAGATTTATTGTAAAAGTGTTGTGAAAATATTATAAACATAACATTTTTTTTTTTCAATGACAACTTATTCTTACCCCACTTATTACCAAAATAACTTTAAATGTTTACTAGCCTAAAATATCTTTAAATTTTACTGTGCTAAAAAACATAAGCTTAAATATTAAGTGAGCCCAACAACTGCAAATCCTATTTCTCCTCATCTCAAAACTAGACATAGCACTGGCCTTTTTTCAAAACCACCTATTATGCAAGTTTAGGCATTATTTTTAGAGATAGTCATGATTCTCCTATTATAGTCCATACTAAATTAATTCCTTGCCAAGGAAACCCATTGTAGATGGCTACCATGCCCTATTGAGTGTTACACTCCTATCACGAACTATGGATCAGAGATTTGATTGTGAAGCTTGCCAACTCACAGTTGCTGGCATCAATTAGGTTGCATGAACTATGCTTGAATGAGATTTTGGATGTGTTAGAACAAATTCATGCTTTTGTGAAATAGGCAGGACATATATCCTATAGGATAGTTTCTAGACTGTGCAATAAGCGCAAGCGTTGGAGTTCTATCGCTCTTGAATTTTTTTTATTTAAAAAAAAAAAAAAAAAAAAAAAAAAAAAAAAAAAAACTATTTAGAATGTTTCATAAATATTTCATTTTTGGAATTTTCCCGTGCATCGCACGGGTTAGCGACAAGTATATATAAACATAGTGAAATTCATCATCTAAAAATACTTGCAAACCCATTTATGTATATGTAGGCTTGCCTTGGGGATTTGACTCTACCATGGGATCTTAGGCCAAGTATGTATACGAGAGTATGTTCTTGATGGATGAAAATAGAGCAGTAAGGGAAACAGGGAATTTCTATGGCATAAAATGCTACACTTTGGGTTATGCTAATGTTGACAAAACAGGGGATAAGTTGAATCAGATTGAGCAGGGAATAGAAAAGACATCGATTGATTTCTTACAAAAACCACAGAAAATGTTTCCTAGAGCATGTGAAGCAGTAAGGTTAAAGGAAAATGAAAACAGGATAGCTCAATTTGCATTCATTAATGGTGGTCTAAGCTTTTATCTTATCTTATTTTAGCAAATATACACAAGAAATTTCGACTGCCTCAATTTGGGGTTTGACAAAGAAAATGCAATACAGTTTGACATATGATCACATTAATTGGCCGTTAAAGAGATTAACATCAATTTTCAGCTCTAGTCATAAAAAATATATAAGCTTAAATAGCTTGAGCAATAAACATAAACTCTGTACAAAAGTGTTAAGGTAATGGTTCAAAATCGAATAAAACTCCTTTTAATCTCTAGCAACTTGGATAAGGATTCTCTCATGGTAAAACGTTCTTTTGATGAATGAGCAGCACAAGACAATCCAACCCTCACCATTGCAGCCACACACTCCTCACCTCTGAAAGCACTGTTGTTGCTGCTGCTGCTACTGCCCTCTCCACTAATAGAATAACTAGCACTGCTGCTTCGAGTTAAAGATTCAATATCCTTGAAAAGCCTTGGATCGGTAATATCCAAGATCTTACTCTCGTGCACTTCAGATACGAACTTGTTTAGGCTTAAACCTTCCTGGAACATCCTATCTGTGGGCTTCTTTACAATGATCAGCTCAAGCAGCAGTATTCCAAAACTATAAACATCCCCACTAGTTGAAGCCTTTCCACCCAAGCCATACTCTACAAAAGAATTCAGGATATTAGGATCAAGAAATTATGAAAGCCTAAAGAAAAAATGTAGGAAACACTGTGTTAAATTTTCCATTGTCTTCCTTTCTAATAATTCTTTGGGGTCAAATGTAGCAACAGAGGTAGAGTAAAAACATGGTCGGAACTTGAAACCAGTTGGGCTGATACTATGATAAATTATAATTTGTCCTAAAAGCTTAATCTATTAGGAAATGGTTAATTCAATCATCAATTCCTTTCAAGTTTCATACAATAAGATTTACATACCTGGAGCAATGTAACCAATTGAGCCTTTTGGTCCAATTGTGCTACTCTCATTCCGCAATGAATCATGAGGGAGAAACCTTGCTAACCCAAAATCTCCAACATGAGCAGTCATATCTTCATCCAAAAGCACATTTCCGGGTTTCAAATCACAATGTACTACTGGTGGATCACGGTCATGATGTAGGTAATCTAAGGCAGTAGCTACATCAATGGCAATATTCAGTCTCTGGGTTAAAGTCAGAGTTGAGCCACACTCAACATCGTCTGGATGCAACCATTTATCCAAGTTACCATTAGACATGAATTCCATAATCAAACACTTGAATGCAGCTCCTGTATGATCAATGCTAGAGCAAGAAGGAAACACCTTAACAAGGTTCCGATGCCGGATGTTTCTTAGAGCTTCACATTCTGCATCAAAACTCTTGGAAGCTTTACTTTGTGTCAAGTCTAGAACCTTCGCTGCAACTGTGGTCTGGGTTCCATTCTCACCAGTACTTAAAACAGCTCTATAAACAGACCCAAACGCTCCCTTCCCTAACAAATTTTCTGTGGCAAACCCATTTGTACCAAGCTGGATTTCTGAGTAAGATAGCCTTGGGGGTAAAACCTTGACTACGGATGAAGTTCCATTGTTTCTTATCTTGCTCTTCTTTTTGGTGTCTAGTGCCCACACTAAACACAACGCACAGACAAGCACAATGATAGCAGAAATTGGAATAGTGACTTTGAGTACTAAATGAGAATTTGACACCTTTTTTGTGACACAAGTAGTGACTCTTAGCTTTTCTGCAGCATCATGGTCAAAAGCACAGAGCCTGGAGTTTCCCTGGAGAGAATCCCAGCTGACGTTTGCAAAGACACCATTTGTTGGTACTTCTCCTTCGAATCTGTTGAAAGACAAATTTAACATCTGCAAAACTTGAAGGTTCTGCAACTCTTTGGGGATTTGGCCTGAAAGATTGTTGGAAGAAAGATCCAAGCTCTCCAGTGCTGCTAGATTTTCCAGTGACTTCGGTATTGAGCCAGTTATCTTGTTTCTAGCAATGTTGAGACTGCGTAAACTTGGGTATCTCTGGGTCATTGGTGGAATATTTCCAGACAACTGGTTTCCAGAAACATCCATGAATTCAAGCTGTCTCAAATTGCCAAATTTGTCAGGTAGAGAACTGATCAAAGAGTTATTTGCCAATTGCAAAAATTTCAAGTCAGGAAGCTCAAAAATTTGGTTTGGAATGCTCCCATTGAGCCCAGTCTGTGCTAGATAAAGTATCTTTAATTGCTGGCAAGTTGCTAAACTCATAGGAATTCTACCTGATAACTGGTTGTTTCCCATATTGAGCAGAATAGTTGTGTAAGATTGCTAAAGATATCTGGAATTTCTCCAGAGAAGAGATTTTCATGTACCATAAGTCTTTGTAGTTTCTGAAGCTTTCCAATGGACTTTGGTATTTGGCCCTTGAATGAGTTTTGTTGAATTGATAAGGCTACAAGGTTTTGGTACCTCTCAAATCCTTGAGGCAAGCTACCGGTCAACAAATTATCATCAATACAAAATTCTTGGAGTTTGACTGAGAGATTTGCAGCAGAACTGGGAAGTTCACCAGATAATTGGTTGGAATTGAGAAAGATATCTTCTAACTGAGTACAGTTAGTGAGGGAATCAAATACTTGAAAATTCAGCTCTGTTGTAGAAGATAATTTGTTTGAGCCAAGGAATAATTTTACAAGATTTTTCAAGTTACCAAGTAAAGGAATAGGCCCTGTGAAATTATTTGAAGAGAGATCAAGGAATTCAATATGTGAAGCATTGGATAAAGAAGTTGGTATTGGTCCTTCCAGACCATTGCGCCCCAAGTAGAGTTCCCTTATGTTGGGAAGGGTAAGACCTATATTGGAGGGCAGCTTTCCAACAAGCCTGTTTTGTGTAAGGGATAAGTACTCTAATGAGGATATGTTGAAAATCGAAAAGGGTATCTCACCACTTAATTGATTCTCCGAGAGTTGAAGCATGACAAGATTATGTAGACGACCCAACTCATTTGGAATTTTACCAGATATGTTGGTTCTTGCTATGCTGAGATTGGTGATAGTGGAGAGATTGCCAAAAGTAGAGGGGATCGCACCGGTAAGATTGTTCATGGACACATCAAGGATTTTCAGTCTAGGAAGTTGGCCTAGTTCACTAGGAAGGAGACCGGTAAGTTTGTTGTTCTCAAAACTCATCTGTTCAAGCATAAGACAATCAGATAGACTAATAGGAATGGTGCAACTGATGTTGTTTGTGGCGAGAATTATACGCTGAAGGCTAGTAAGACGGGAAAACTCAGAAGGAATTTGACCAAAAAAAGAGTTGTTGTAAAGGTTTAGAGTTTTAAGGGAAGTGAGGTTGGAGAGCTGAGGAGGGATATTGCCAAAGAGCCCAAGACTGGTAAGGCTTAGTGATTGGACTTGTGTTCCATTGCTGGTGCAGTTCACACCAAACCAAGTACAATGAGATGAACTAATGTTCCATCCAGAGAGAGCATTCTGAGGATCAGAAACTAAGGATTTGAAAACTAGAAGGGCTTCTCTGTCAGTGCTGGAGTCAATGCCTTCCACCATTTTCATGCTATAACTTGCAATAATTTGAAAGAGGGAAAGAAGAAGCAATAAGAAACGGAAATGCTTCATATTTTAATGTATGAAAGAACAATGTGTTCCCTCTCAGAACATAGGGACTAAAAATGTACAAAATAATATTTGTGCACAAATGGCAGGCAATGTCTGTTCAACCATTGGTAAGCGCAGTCCCTTTATATATTTTTCATAAAAAGCAGAAGCAAGTAGACAAAACTTTGTTATGATTATTGATATTTTTCTCCCTAACAAAAATTGAATTTTCAAACTGCAGCTCACATTTGACTTTGGATTTTGGAAAGGGTTATTAGGTCTAGTCATAACTCACGAGTCATGATATATTAGATGGATATCATTTGTTACACATAAGTAAACGGTAAACAATAAACAATAAACATTGCATTCGAGTCAAGGTCGGTGTTTATTAGTGTCGGAGTCTATGCAATTTTGGAAGTTACCGTTAGAATATTCTTTTTCAAGCGGGCTTGAAAGTAACGCGTATAAGCCTCATCCAATGGAGTCTATGCTCACAAAGAGAAAAAAAATAATTAGCATGTGATTGTACTTCGAACTTACAACGTAGTCATTAGGAGTTTAATATCTTGTGAAGAGTTTAATATCTTAACAGTTTATCTCGGTTTTTAACACCAATAAAAATAAAATCAATATGAGAGTCTAGTGGTCAAGCACATTAAGCAAGATGCATTAGTATTGTGATTGGCGGAACCATCTAGCACACAATGGAAAGCTCTTAGGATTCCAACTTTTTAGGAGTAATAGTTTAATAGCTTATCATGATTTTTAGATGAATACTATTTAGTAGGAAAGAGGTCGTAACTTAGAATTAGGCATACCGCATTAGCATTTGGACTTTTGAATTTTTGATATATTTGAAGGGAAATTTTGACATCAGCATACTTTTCAACGTTCGTCGCTGAGCAGAGTCGCTGTCCCTTGCTTTTTAGAGTTGAAAAAAATAAATAAATAAAATGGGTGACGGTCAAGGCTTTGAAGCTTTTGATATTAAAATGTCTTATGTCTCTACGCGGTGCAACTTCTTGTCCCTGCTTTGACTCGGTGAGTGAAAAAGTATAGATGGCAGGAGCGGCTTGATGCATTTGGGGGCTTAAGGTGAAAATTTATCATCTTATTTAGATGCAAAATTATTACTAATTAACATGAACTACATAGAATTTTTTTTTTTTTTTAATTTTTAAGACAAAAAAAATTTGACAAAATTTTTCATACTTGTTGATGTGGTAGATTGATAGTGGTAAGTAAAACAGTGGTGTTAATGGTAGATTTAGATGAAAACTAGTAAAAGTTTGCTAATTAAACTCTTATTATTATTCTTTTTTTTTTTTAGAAGTGCAACATTCACAATATTTTTTACAACAAATCCTAGAACTGCTTTTTGTTTTTTATTTGAAAATATCACTATAATTATTTTTTTGCCATCAACAATAGGCTGTAATAACTTGCTACTTAGCATTAGTTGTAAAAGTGTTGTGAAAAATATTGTGGACAACGTTGCATTTTTCTCTATTTTTTTATTTGTTTTTCATCTAATAAAAAAAAATTATTTTATTTATTGATTATAAATAATCCTATTGGTTAAAATTTAGGGGCCTTTTTTTTACTTGGGGCCTTAGGCGGTTGCATTTTTTGCTCCACCATAGAGCCGGCCTTGATAGATGGCGCCATGGCGGTCATATGCTGCCGCTGGTGATGGTGAATTAATTAAATAAGCTTCCTTTATTGTGGTTATATGTTGTTATAATTTTTTTATGATAAAAGTTAATTGATGGGTATTTGTTTAAAATTTATTTTTAGAAATTTTTGACAGGAAAAAAAAAATTTAAGTGATTTTTTTTAGAATTTTTTATATTTTCAATGATATTGGTATTAAAACTTTAGATTTTTTTTTGCTATTTGGGCTGCTTTTCCAAACAAATTTATTATGTGACAAGTTTGCTAACTAATTGGTCAAGTATTGTTGCAGGCTACATATTGGGGTCACTCATCCATTGGTGAAATTGTAAAAGATACAGTGTCTATTGTAGGTTTGCTTAGAACCTTTTCTTTCTCTCGCACTAGGCGATAGGGCAATTGTACAGCCCATGGGTATTGTTCACATACCACCAAACTCAGCAAAACACAAATTTTTAAGTAAATTTAGGTCTCACAGCACTATTCATATCTTTAAAATTTATTTTACTATAGTGTTTTTAGTAATAAGTTTTCAGCAAATAAGTGATATCCAAACACACCCTAAAACTCAATTTCATTGATGGAAATCGAGTCTCTAAGAGTCTAAGACTCAAGTTCTAGGAGATAGCAAAACCTGATGTGGAAAAAATCACACATGGAGCTTGAGTCCTATCCTTATAGAAACAGAACTAGTACTGCAAAGTACAAGCAAAAGGTTGGAGAAGGACTTGGAAAGACCAAAGTTGTGGCTTCAACAAACGTGAAGAAGGTGAAGGAAGGGACTACCTTGGGCTTTCATTGGATCAAGGACAAGTATCACAAGACTATCCAAAAGAATCAACAGTCCTCCTATGTATTTCTTTCTTTAAGGAAGACTCGAGTTACACTTGGGATTTTTTCCATATCAGGTTTCGCCATTTTTTGGAACTCGAGCCTTAGAGACTCGATTTCCATTTGTGAAATTGAGTCTTAGAGACTTGAGATGCTACTTAACTAATTAGCTTGCAAACTTGTCACATAACGATGTCAAAGAGAAAAAAAAATCGCAAAACTTTCTTAAAATAGTATAATAATAAATGTTCTAAAGGCACACGTTAACCGGACCCATCTTTTATATACTTGCCAATACTCTGTAGGTCGAGTGGCATCCAAATCTTTATAGAATTGTAAACAAGTCGAACTGAGTTTAATAGTAAAGTTCAAGCTTACTAATTTTATTTAATTTTGAGTACAAGTCAATCTCGAGCTTATCACTAAAAAAGATTATGTGTTCAAATTTAGTTTTTTTTTTTTTTTTTTGGTTGAACATGCTCGAGTTTGTTCACATTCAACAAGTGTGTGTATGTATATGTAATTTTGTTATGGAATAAAGAGCTTGTCATTGAATCTCACGTTATTACATATGCTAAAAAGATTTTTTTTTTTTTTTTTTTTATTCTTTATTAAAATGCTCAAAGAGAAATGAAATCTCACATGAAGTAGAAATTTATCAAGTTGCACTCCTTCAAATAGAAATAAAATCACATGAAGTAAATGAGGTAGAAATGAAATCACAGGAATCCATTGAATATATATGTTTGACATATTACAATTCCACTCGATCACGGCGGAGGTGAGCCGTTTGACTCCGTCAAGCAGTTTGAGTCGAAGGGAAATCTAAAATTAAGAAAATTCATATATATTAGGTGTTTTTTTTTCTGATGTAACATTCTTCCTTGTGTTTGACTGGTCCAAAATTCATAGCTAGAGGAAAAATTAGTTCCAAAACCTTCCTCTATAAGTAGATATAATGATCTTTCTAAAACGATCCATTCTCATCCTCACTCAGCTTCTAATAACCTTGACCTGAGTTTCTCCTCCCTTCATCGATCTTATAATATCAGTAAACAAAAACATGTCCTCCACCGCCTTCAAAGTGTTGGCAATGACCATTATTTTAGCAGTGGTGTTGCTCGTGTCCTGTGGTGCAATAATCCATGATGATGCAACAACAAATTTCAAACTCGGTCTGTAAAAACCTTTCTTGGATATATTGTTTTAAATAATTTTTCTGTTGTGCAAAAATGTACTTCATTTGCTATCAAGACTATATTATCACTTTGAATATTTCTTCTTCTTTGCTCTCTCATTTAATTAACTTTATATGAAATCTGATTTTTCCAAAACTTTTTTTACTTTTTTCTCATAATAAGAATGCATGATTTAATTCATGAACATTTTGAATACATATGTGTGTGGTTAGTAAGAACTAAGCTTTATCAAAAGCATGTTGTAATTATATATCTTATAGAACAGATTATAGATGCATGGTTTATATGTTGCAGGACGAAGACTTCTTGCCGATTATAACATGCCTATGCCTACCTATCAACCAATTGGAGGAGGAGGCTATGTTGCCCCAACGCACCCATAATTGCTGAGAGAGTATAGAGACTGATCAGCTGGTTCTTGAACAAATTAGAGGCAAAAGATCTATGCTATTTACTATTTGAAGACAAATCTATCAGATATTGTATTTGTATATGCATGCTAATGCTATGTTATGTCTGATGCCTAAATAAGATATTATTAAGGCTTCAGATTCTGATCATAGTATATGCATAAAATATGTTTGAATAAAACTGTTAGTTGGGAAATAAAATGTACTCATATCATGTGTGAGGATTAGTGTGGCATTGTAATACTAAAATATTAAAGTGAATACATACAGTTGAATATTTTCAAAGAAATTCTTTCAAAATTTTCCCACTAAATTTTCTTGTTTGGTTTACTGGGCTGCCCCTCAGTCCTCGGCCGGGGGCCTACGGTGTTGGGCTTGGGTCCTCCAAGGTTGGGCCTTGACCCTCTCCATGGGTATTTATTGCACTATTGCAGCCGATAAATGAAGTGCAACTTCTTTGTTTGAAGCTTTTCCTTATCTATGTATGTATAATGCTTTTATTATGTTTTAATTAGAAATTATCACACAGGAGATACAAATTGAGTGTATTTAGCGTGCATTTAGGATTAGATTATATGCTAACTCTTACCCTTTTTTTTCTACAATACTTTCAACAAAACATCAATTAGCTTATTTTATTTAGCTTTAGCATTTATCTAAAGTTTTTTAGTCACGCTTATTGTAAACCATGGCAAATTGGAGGATCTATCGGTTGCCACTCCCCTTCACTTCACGATACTCAACATTTCTTGAGATTGATAAACAATTTCAATTTTTAAGAGAGTCAAATTTTTGGATCCAAACTTTCAAAAAACATGTAATCTCACGGTTAAATTTTCAAGAACATGCATATTCATATTTTTATAAAAATAATGAGACACATTTATGAATGGTCTATATATATATATATATATATATATATACATGAAAATAACTTTACTGTTGAATTAGTTTTTTTATTCTAAGATTTGTTATTGTTTTTCTAACTTCTTATAAAAAAATAAAAAGATTGATTATTGTTAGAATATTAGATTCACTATTTTCTAATACTTTAATTTTTTTTGGAAAATTAGTAATGTATCATAATATCATAGTAGGTGATTTTGCATTTGACTTTGTCTCCATTCTTCTTTCTATTTAAAATTTGAAAATCTCACGTTTTAAATTATATTTAGTAAGGAAGATTTTGGGTCCACACTTGAAAAAAGAGTTAAATACTAATTAAATTATTAAATTCATAATTTTCTAATACTTTGCGTGGAAATTTATGTTTTTGTTAATATTATGCCACTTAATAAATTTTTTTTATTGAATACGTATATTCAAAATCATAACACTGGATTACATGTTTTCATTGTCCTAAACATATATGGAAAATTTGTATTAGTCTAATGTATTTACTATCTAATTAGCAAACTCAAGTTCTAATTATAATTTAAAATAGCTATTGATCTTTTATTATTTTAATATCTTGTAAGCATAAAGAACATAGAAATGCGAGCCTGGAGAACATTGCTATTTTTTTTACCTCAATAGTTTATGTGTGTGCGCGCACACGTGGGCCAACTTGCATAAATGTTAGGCTTAGTTTTATTGGGCCAACTACTATACGTGACAAGCTTAATTGGTACTTAACAAACACATAAGCATAGCCATTAACGAAAGTGCTGTCAATCAAAATAAACCCTAACGTTAGAGAAGTGGATTAAAACTTCTAAAACTTAGGAGACAAAATCAAAATGATTCCAAACTTCAAAGGTGTATTTTGCACTTTAACCTTCAAACTAAATATTAGTTGGTTAATTTTATTTTTTTATTTTTTCCATAGAATCTTGGTTAATTCATATAGTTGTGAGAGACCTGTGATCTTCTAACGTGTGTTTGCATGGTGAAAATATCAAATCTATTTGACTATAGTGATCAGATAGCAATTTAGTCTCTCTTTTTTAATCAACTAATATTTAGTTTATATTCTAGAACATATATGTCTTATCAGGATTTGATAGTTTAGGAATTTTATAGATTGCCAATTTTACCGGAATAAAAAAATTTGTTTTTTGATTTATTTACAAGAATGATGGAATCGAGCACCTTTTTTTCTGGTTTATTTAAAAGAAATGAGGGAATCATGCATATTTGATAAATAGAAGATTTGGAACTAAAGATATTTGATTTTTTTTTTTGGATGATCTGGATAAAACTATTAAGGTATTTGATTTTATAGTTTACGTGATTACCTCTTGAGCTTGAAACCTTCTTTACATGCTTGTGCTGTTGTGCATCCTAATCATTGCATTGGTGCCCAACTCCTAAAACACAATTAAAGATGTTGGGCCTGGGCCCTCTCTATGGGTGTTGTAGCCAATAAAATAAATAGTGTACAGGAATAGCCCAACCTCTTTCTTTGAAGCTCTGCCTCATCTATTCATGTTTATATAATACGTATATTGTGTTTTAATTAGAAATTATCACACACACACACCCAGATTGAGTGTATTTACTGTAAACCATGGCAAATTGGAAGATCTATTGGCTTTTCTGAGTTTCTCTCCCTCCCCCTTCACGATATTCAATTTATTTTGATAGTGACAGATACACTTTTAATGTTTAAAAGAGTCGAATTTTGATGACATGTTCTTCTCTGAATCTCTATTTCTACTCTATAAATGAGGGTATAGTACACTAAATAATTTGAATAATTTCACGAAATTAGGTAGAACAAGCATTGCAAGAGTTGTACACAATCTAGACTATAAATGATGCAATCTAGATTGTGTGCGATTCTAGCAAAGATTATATTTATTTCACATAAATGTGGGTCTTATGTACAAACCCAAATATGAGATCTATATTTTTGTAAAAGGAAGTTGCAGTACAATGCTTAATAATTTGAATAATTTCACTACATGTGTAGAACAATCTTTGCTAGAATTGCACACAATCTAGGCCGCAAGTGTTGCATTTCCATGTGGGTAAAAAACGAAAGCCCAGATTCATATACTCAATAATCACCTACAATTGCATAGGAGTTAGGATCAATAAGTCTAGAGACATATTTCACTAATGTTGGAGTGACTAGTTTATATTTATTGATATTAAAGTAATGTTGTAGGCATGTGAAAATCAATAACTTACATCTCATCACAAATCGAGATGAGATGAGGCTAGTATCAAAAGTTTTAACTTGTTTATTTAATTTCATTTGGAATACAAGCCAAGCTCAACTCATTGTCTAATTAGTCACTATTCACTACGGATGAAACTCACTGTTTTTGTCCTTTTACAAAGTTTTATTTCCGTATATTGCAAGCAACCCTGCTTGTGCAATTACATACAGATCAATAGGGTTAATAAAGTACATTTTATTATCAAGTTTCAATCTCAGGTTAATTTCTTCTCTATCTCTTCTAAGGTTTCAATCGCATATAAAGTCCTATTAGCTAGAATTTCCCTTTCTGAATACCAAGCGGCATGTGAATTACATCAGGCAAGTTTACATTAGTAATTTCAAATTTTCAATCTAAGCTTTATATCTATTATTTATAAACTATTTCTACTTATATAAACTTCCATCCAAAGACAAAGAACACAAACAACCTATTGGACTCTCCTCTACTTAAAAGTATACACCAGATACCATTAGGTTCAATTTGTATGAGCTTTCAATATTGTTTTTTAGTTCCAAATGGTCATGTAGTTAAGGCATATCCATTTGCATGACAAGTATATATATATATTTTTTTATAAAGGTAGGTAAGACATGTATGGGTGTTGGGTTTGATTTAGGTTCATTGGATTTCTGAGTACTAATATCTTCTTTTTTTTGTTTTTTGGTAGAAAACACATTAGCCAGCTAGGGATTTGCACTGAGGGATTATTGCAAAAGGAGATAAACTTGATGCCATAGGTGGAAGTAATGCATAGGATCCCACTTGGCACTTGTACATATGAAAGCATGTGAATCAATGTTTTGTTTGGTATTAATGTGCCCCAAACCACAAACACCACACATGTCCTAGTCTCATAGCACGTTGAAATTTCAATTACCCGTACAATATTTTTGGAAAGTTATTAAAAAAATCCACCACATTGTTTGCTACATAGGGGGAAAAAAATCTTGGCAGCCCTGCAAGATAAAACATTGGCCTATAGCAACAAAGGGCCGTGAGCCAGAATGCTGTGCTACCTTAACACATTTCATATAAATGTGGTTTGTTGGGTGTTTTTGGTGCGAGTTTGGTAGCACAACTTTTGGCATTTCAATGGTTATGGTGTGTACGATATCCTATATAATTTTTTTTAGAGAGTTTAAATCTATAGTGTCCATAATATTTTTTTTTTAGAGAGTTTAAATTTGTAGTGCCAGTGATATTCTTTATAATATAATTATCCAAATGATTTTATATTTTTTGAGATGGTTGGAATTATATATGTAAATTAATATATGGTTGATCCTACAACTTGAATCTCTCCTCCTTAAACCCTAAGCAATTTGTACATTAGGAGCAGAAAGTATCATCCTGGTATAAAGACGATTGTCCAAAGTAAATATCTTTGATAATCGGGGAAATATATGGAAGAATTAGAGGCTCCATTTGAGAATAGATTATTTAGCTGAAACTGAAAATTTTTTGTTAAAAGTGTGCTAAAGTATGCTTATATCTTAAAAAAAACTTGAAAACCTAAAAAACTGCGAGAAAAAGTGAGATTTCGTTGAATATAATAGCTAAAAAAAGCTAAGTTCAAAGCTGAACTTACAAGTTTATGCCAAACACACTCAAAGTCATATAATCATATAGATACCGACATAAATAAAGGAACAAAGGGGACAAAAATATAGTGAAATCCTAACCTTTGTTTTTTATAAGTGGGAGTGGAATTCAGCTAGTTTAGTCTACTATAGCTTTGCTTAACCAAACCTTGATCTCACTTAATTAGAGTATGATTTGTGGATCCTAATCAACTAATTGGGATCTATTACTTAATATTTCTCTATTTTTTTATATAAAAAATCATACCATATTAATTCTCATTATTTTTGTTTTTTATGGATAACGACGGAAATGAAGCACCAAAAGGGGAGAAAAACAAAGTGAAACCTGTCTTCTTCTTTTTTTACAAATAATCCCACTTAATTAGAGAAAGTATTATCTTCTTCTCCAAAAAAAAAAAAAAAAAAAAAAAAAAAAAAAAAAAAAAAAAAAAAAAAAAAAAAAAAGAGAAAGAGAAAGAGTATGATCATCTGTCACAAATTTCTTCTCACTACTTTGTTATATATTCAACATCATAATATAATAATTCGCTACTTTTGTTTTTTGATCGAATTCTTTCACTACTCTTTCCCTTGTGAATTTATGTCTTGTCCTACTTTTTTACTTCACTTCAACTTGACTTAAATTATTAAAAATTAGTTAGTGTTGAAAAATACCGATGGGTGTTATCTTTGAAATTAAAATTACTGGCAAGAAACATCACATAGGGTAAAAAAATATTGAAAATGTAAAAAATATTGAGAATGACTGATGGCCTAGCTAGCTAGCAGCAATATTGGTCTGCCCAAATGGCCATTCACCGAGTGAAACGGACAATATATTGACTATTTGCATAGCTAGAAGTCGCACACATTACAAGAAGTCCATCATTCATTCATCTCCAGAGGTAACAATCCTAATCAAAATCATGACACCATTGCTTGGTTTCTAAGAAATTTTCTCATTACGAAATGGTGAAATCGTGCCAAAAAAAAACAATATAACTGGTTTTAATTGTTTTTTTTTTTTTTGTTGATAATATATATATATATATATATATATATATTTATATATTTTAACAGAAAACGAAGTTCAAAATGAGATAAAATATATTCCCTTAAGAAAACTTGTTTAACTATGGTTATTTTAAATATACACTCCTGTTGAAATCAAATTTTCTAGTTTTAAATTTGAAATTTGTATATGCACGTGTTGGCTAAAAGCCTAAGACTGATTCTAATTTGAATCTAAAGTTTAAAACCAATGATATAAAATAAAATCAGTTTAAAAATTAGAACTGGTTTTGTTTTTGGTTTAGGTTATATCAAAATCAAACCAATTTGGTAGTTTACCAAACACCTTAAGCTCCCATTAGGCCATTATTACTATAAGATAAAAATGAACCTTCTTTTTTTTAAGAAAAATAAGATAAAATGAACCTGCGTCACTGCTTATCAGTTTTCACTTTTCACTACTAAAAAATAAAAATAAATAACCAGTAAAAGCACCTTCCAAATCTTATAAGGTTGCTTCAAAAGAAAATTCTTATAATAAATGTTTTGAAGATAGAACAATATGATGCAAAATTAAAATTTGTTGAATGAAGCAGGGTTAAAATTCAATGTTCTTTCTTTCATACAAGTTGATGATAATACAACTCTCGTCTTCCTAACTATGATTACCTATAAACAAGTCAACTTTTAATTCGAAGAGATAGCGTATATAGTTATAGTAACACCTAATTATATGAATGTGAATCCAAGTTTATAACACCAAGAATTCAATAAATAAAACAAAGGCCACGTTACGCAACATACATGTTTACCATGAATCGCGTTTACCCATTAAGTCCTCTAGAACTTCAAACCTCACGTAATCAAATAGCTTTGTCGATTTTTTTTTCTATGTTTGTTTCTTAGAGTATTAGTCATTGGCTTCAATGAATAAACAACTAGTTAGGGTACAGAAAGTTGATATACGTATGAACGAATTATTTTATGCATAGAAGTCATAATCTCTACGAATTTGGGCCAAGAGCAAGATTTACTGACTACTGAGAGTATCCCAAGTATTCCCAGCTACTTGTAGCGTGGCTTACAATTAGCCTCAATTTTGGACTTTTTTGCTAGCTAATTAGTGTATAATTTTGACCATTTGTACGGCATTTTAAGGAATCAAACAGCAACTGGTCAAACTAAGAATTTTGAAATGTACATCA
This sequence comes from Quercus lobata, assembly GCF_001633185.2. Classification (NCBI taxonomy): domain Eukaryota; kingdom Viridiplantae; phylum Streptophyta; class Magnoliopsida; order Fagales; family Fagaceae; genus Quercus; species Quercus lobata. The sequence continues at coordinate 24,212,880 of NC_044906.1, read as the reverse complement.
TCTATATATTCTAATCTTTGTTATTTAAAGAAAAACAGAAGAGCTAGCCTTGCAACTAATGAAAGATAATAAAGAAAGAAAGAAAGAAAGAAACCCCATGAAGATACGGAAAGAAAACAGCACAAAGAGAATTGTAATATAAAACCAAACATGGGGAAATGTTAAAAATCCCTTGAAGGATGGCATCCTGTTCTGAGTAAGAGGTTGATGCGTTTAATTAACTCATTTGATATTAGTTCATTCGTTTAAACATCATGAGACAAAATGTGATTTTAAACAAATAAGTTAAACCAAATGTACTAATTAAAGTTGATTCATTTCTATCTTTTTTCTCAAAAAAGGTTTGATTCCTTAAAATGAACTCCATTTGTTGAATCTATTTTGGTTTATTAAAAAAAAAAACAACAATAACAACAACAACAACAACGTACACACAAAAGGATTCATGTACCGGAGAGAGAGAGAGAGAGAGTAACACATGGTACACACATAATATGGGACAAGATTAGAGGTAAAAATAATTCATCCACAAATGTGCTAATTAAAGTAGAGTCGCTAAACCCAGTTGGTGGGACTCGATGGATTTGAAGGATGTACCGTAAATTTGGAGATTTTAAGTTCCATTCACTACGCTAATCAATATATATATATAAGCAAAGATGATCTCATGTGAGAGTGCATGAGGTCTTGACATATGGTGCTCTAATATTGTATTCAGACTTTTTTACCTCTTTTCATTCCGGTTTTTCTTTTTTTTTTTTCTTCTGTTACCAAATATATATTATAATAACTTCTTTTTAACATGATATAAATTTATCATTTTTACCTCTTTTTATTTTTATTTTTTCTATTATCCAATAGATTATAATAACTTCTTTTTACTATTATATAAAATATGAGCTGCTCTTGACAATTAGACCAAAAGTTATTCTCTACAAAATGGACTACCTTTTAAAAATAGACTAAACCTTATAAAACACCCAAGCCTAGTTATTATATATATATATAACCGAAATCTTTGACTTTTGGTTGACCTGTTCACAATTTTCCACATCAGTATTTTTTATTTATATTTTTAAATTTGATTTAATTCTTTCGATTTTATAGCACCAAATTGCAAAAAATTTGAGAAGGGAAGAGAGAGTCCTAATAGGAGTCTCTCTCTTTTTCCCTTAATCCTAAAGTTTTTTATTTTTATGTTTTTTTTAGTAAGTCTTTCTTTTCTTTTCTTTTTTAGAACCTAAAGTGAGTCATTTTTTTGTAAAAAATATAAATAAATAAAAAATTCTAAAGTGAGGTCTAATTGAAAAAAAATATATAAAATTATTTTTTTTATCCTAATTCTAACGTAAGCCTCTCGAAAAGTCAAATATTTCAGTTGTATATTACATATAGATAATAATAATAATGTGGCAAACTCTAAAAATATGAGAATGCAATTTGTAGATCTACTATCAAGATAACATAGATTAGATTGGTGGTGGATAGTAGATTTAATTGTAATTGAGTATTATGTGAAATCATCAGTATAGAATAGCTCACGTCAGGATGTGTTATATAGAACCAATGATATGAAGAAAATGAATTTTTCTAAACCATTATATTGAATAAAAAATTACTTATTTTTAATCATTTTCAAGTTATACATTTCTTTAAGTCAAGTCATAGAATTTTATTTAACTATCTCGTGCATTACACGAATTAACGACTACTAAACTAACCGTTCATGAAGTTTTTGCAATTTCTCATGAGCAATGAGTGGAAAAGCCTCAACAAAAGACAAGAACACCATTTCTTATATAGCTATAACTTATGAAGTACTATATCTTAAATTTAATAACATGATTATACATATTGACCAATATTGTACAAAAATGAATCATTTTCCCTAAAGACAATTAAATTCAAAATTTTTCTATGAAGACAATTAAATTCAATTATGTGATCAATACCATCATATAATTGAATTTAAATGAAAATTTTAAGATATAGCACCTAGGTAGTTTTTCCTTGGTTTTATCCTACCTAAACTAAACCCTTTGCCTACCCAATTCTAGATGCACAATATAATTAAGAATCATATGGCCTATTAAGGATACTTAAAAGTCATAAGTCTAGATGTCAGCTTGTTCTTAATAAAATGTGTATGACATAATTAGGGACCACTAAATTTTGACTCCAAGAATGTTTCTTGCACAATCCTACAAACTAAGGATGTATTTGGATACCGCTTATTTTGTTGAAAACTGAAAACTGAAAATACTGAAGCAAAATAATTTTTAAATGTGTGAATAGTGTCGTGGAACCCATTTTTAATGAATATTTTGTTGAAAAAAGAGGTTTGTAGGTCTCGTGAACAGTGCACGGAATCCACTGGAAAAGCCAACAACCACAGAAACTCGCAGCTAAAAAAAAAGAAAAAAAAGAAAGAAAGAAGGAAACGCAAACGCAATAAGCTAGCTTTTCATCAGTACCCAAATGGGTACTAAGAGTAAGGTTGGTTAATTGGTGTCTATCCATTTGGTTTTAACTTATTTAACCTTTTATCTATCGTCTTTTATTAAAAGGGAGATAAAATATACTTATACTTGAAAAATTGAAATTTTAAAACGTTATACATTAATAGAATAAACAAAAAGTTAAACATAAAAAAACTCGTGACCTTCATTGAAAAGCTCTGTTTGGATTTTAAAAAATGCTCACTCATCATTCATTACTCAAATATTATTACTCATCACTTTATAACTCACCACTTATTATTGAAAATACCACAACTTTTTAAGGTGGCATGTTTGGCACTTGTTTTCAATTTTGATAACTCAAATAATTCTACTTTTTGTGGGACCCACGGATTGACTTAGTGCAGCTTTTACTTCTTATTTCTTATTTGTTATTCTTTTTTTCCTTTAACCCCCAATACCCAAACTCACTAAATCCAGTGAGAAAAAAAATTAAAAAATAAAAAATAAAAAAAGAAGAAGAAAAAGAGAAGAATAAAGAAACCAAGCCCAAACTTAGCATAAAAAAAATTTAAAAAAAAAAAAAAAAAAGACAACACATGTTGGAGAGATCGAGCAAAAGGTTTTACCGGATTTGACTATTCTCTGACTGTGGGTCCCTCAAATGTGTGTGTATTTATCAAAATGTCATCATAACTCTATTTCCATAAATCAAAAACAACTAAAAGTTGTTTTAAATTTCTGTAACTTATCACTTAAAAATCAGAAAATTAAGTAATAGAAATAAAAATTGAAAACAAATCCAAACAAACCAAACAACCGTGAGACCCACTAGTTTTGAGTTATGGGTGACGAAAATAGAGCGATGAGCGATGAAAAATACTAAATCCAAATAGCCCCTTATACTCAACTAACTAAGAATTTTTTTTTAAAAAAAAAAAAAAAGTTTTTGCTTTACAATTAAATTTTAGGTTCTTTCTTGCACGTATGCCTTTGGGAGAAATTTCAAAGTCTTCCATTGAAAATGCTTCGATCAAAAGAACTTTTCTAGAATGAAAACGCCCCACAAATAATATAATAATGCTCACTCGAAGAAACTTTAATATTAGAAATAAGCTCTGACCAGAAAACTTTAAAAAAATAATTCAATTATTTTTCTGTCCTTAAAATTTAGGATAAACTTGATTTTGGTCTCTCAAATTTTTATAAAATAACAATTTAATCCCTCCATTAATTTTCTATGAATTAATTTATGCATATGCGGCTAACAGCATGCTGAAAAGAACATGTTGATGCAGACTTTTCAACATTCTCGGCACTAGTTAAATCTTCGGCATATTTCATGACAAATTTGGTTGAATTAAAATTTTTTTTTAAATTGAACATTATTTTTGTAATTTTTGTGGGAGCTTATTTTGTATTGGAGAGAAAGAAAAAAAATATATCTACCGCCACATTATACATATATTTTTTAAATAAAAAATTGTCAATCAATAAAAATGCCACATTAATTAATTGTCCTTTCAGAACTTCTATAAGCTATAACTTTTATTTATTTTTTATTTTTTTGGAAGTCATTAGAGATAAGCATTATTAGCTGGTTTTATATCATTATCATCACTTTACATTTGAAAAGCAACCAAAGCTTATCTTATACCCCACAAAACAATACCATATACCAAAGTTGTCCAAAAGTCTATAGTTTTGAAAAGATCAGACAAGGATTCATGAAGCAATGGTATATATCCGTACATGGATGTACAACATGAGTGTGCCCTATCCTCCCAAGCTACACATAGGGCCAATTAACTCCTTAGTCTATTTCTTGCCTCTTTATTAATGGTCCCATCCCAACTCAAATTTAATGTGTTCAAAAAATCGTACGTCCCCACTTCTATTGATCATTTTCTTTTTCTTAGAAGAAGCACCATTTTTTTATTATTATTGTTTTCATGGATAAGAATAAAACATGAAATTGTTTTGTGTCAAAGTAAAGTTTTTGTTAAAATCTCAAATTGGGTGTTTCTTCAAAATCCATCTGCTTATATATAGGAAACTCTAATTTAGTCAAGGAAATAAGTAAAAATTTTACATTAAGAATAGAAAGGCAACAATTTTCACAAACCTTTTTTCAATTTTTTTCGCTAATAATTCACAAACTTTTTTTCATAACCATATCATAGAAATAATCTATTATAATTGGTAGATAATAAAAATGATATCAATTGTGAACTTAGTTGAAAATAATATTACTTCGATCATAACAGTTTATATTTACAATTACATTATTTTCCTTAGCACATAATTTTTAACATGGTAAGATGTATATTTTTTATATATTTTTTTTTGCCCCTGAGAGATTTTTTTTTTTTTTAATTTTTTTGGGAGAAGAAATTGCACAAATATCTAATTATATTCCCACTGGAGATCTAAATGCAAAGTACGAAATCTTTTCGGAGTTTTCTTGTGGAAAATATAAGTCATTATCTCACGAAGTTAATAACTTCCAAACACGCCAATAGTTTTCCTTCTATTTATGGTCAATTATACCTCTTGTCTAATTTTCGAGGCAAAAGCAACGTCATACCAACTGACCACTTCTATATAATAATATAGTTTTCGATCACAGTCTAATTGCATTTGCACCCGGTTTTCACTTCTACACAATTATAATAATAATTTTATTACTAGTGTAGGTTCAAGGATTTTTTACTCTATTTTCAACTTTATCGATTCCTGAATTTTTATTAAAAAAATAATAGTCACCAACATTTATGCTCACATGGGAAGGATATATAAATATCCACAAAAGATCTAAATAATTGTAGCCAAGAGTCTTCTGACTCACCTGACATTTTTTTATGTTTTTACTTTTTATATTTTTACAAATATTTCAAGGATTCACATCACCGATGCCCCAATTATTCATGAGAGCAAACCCAAATAAAAAATTATTAATAAAATATTTTTCTTTTCAAAAAGAGTACATCATCCTTAAAATTTGAATATTTATTATTCTTTAATAAATATCTAGTATTTTTTTATAAATATATAATTCAAAAGTTTGTGGTAGAAGGATTTAACATTAAATCTTTCTGTAAAAAAATAAAATGAAAAAGTTAATAGGTGCCTAAGGGCATAAATTTAACAATTATTTTTAGAAAATTTTATGGGAAAAAAAGTAATTGGTTTTTTTATATTTTTTACATTTCTTTTTAAAATTATATTAAAATTTTCATAAAATAATCTATTAACTAATGTCTTACAAAATACCTAGACCCAATAATAAAAATATTTTTATATAATCGATAAAAACATAAAAAGATACTTTAAGGTCAAAATCTCTTTTCCTGGGCATCCACGTGCTCTCCTTTCATCACCACAGGGGGTGTCGATTACTTCCCGATCTTAATGACTTAAATGTCCTTGGAGTTAGTGTTATTAATTACTTGCAACAGTCATAATGGTAATTTAATCCTAATAACCTATCTCCTTTACATTAAAAAATAATAATAATCCTAATAAGAAACATAAATTAATAGATGGCCTCCAAGGCTCCAAGATTCGAGGAAGCAAAGCCCATATATTGAGAACATAAATGATATGATGTTTGGATTTTTTTAAAAAAATAACCATAAAATCCAAACTATATTATTAGTTAGGTAACGTTTGAAATTAATTTCGTTTCTAACAATTCAAGTTCAAAGGACTTGATTTTGGGAGCTGAGATGTCCACGTAGGCCTGAAAATCGAGCCCAGAGTACTTGGTTTTCTTCGTTCAGCCAGACATGAACTCACCAAGGAAGAGAACACACATGCTCTGTTTTACTCTCCACAAAACGGAGCATGTGTGGCTAACAGAGCATGTAGGTGTTGCTTGCTTTGTTTTATCCAACATGTCGTCCCTAAGAAATGCTGTTAATAGACGAGCTCATAAGGAGTGAGCTCAACCGTAAGTCTCACCAGAAGTAATAATTTTTTTTTATATTGTTCCCTTTCAAATATATATAAATATTTTTTCATTTTCATATCCAGACATGTAAGGAAAAAATTCGAGCTTCTTGAAAAACACAAGGACTATGTTAAGCGTGCACAAGCATTTCATAAAAAGGAGGATACTTTGCGGGTAAGTGTTCTTGCTTCTTGTTTAGCTGGTAATCAAACTCTCAAATACATAATGGGGTTGTTTTGTAAATGGGCTTTTTTTTTTGCTCTACAGAAACTAAAGGAGAAAGCAGCTTTTAGAAACCCAAATGAATTTTACACTCTTCTTATTTTCTTAATCTCTACTCACATGCTCTGTTTTGTGGAGAGTAAAACAGAGCATGTGAGTGTTCTCTTCCTTGGTGATTTCATGTGTTGAACGAAGAAAATCGAGTACTCTGAGTTCGATCACCATGAACGAAAATCGAGTCCATTAGACTCGTTTTCCATGTACAGAAACCGAGTCCAATAGACTCGATTTCCATGTACATAAACCGAGTCCAATGAACTCGATTTCCAGGCCTACATGGACATCTCAGCTCCTCAAAATCGAGTCCTCCGGACTCGAATTGTTAGAAACGAAATTAGTTTTAAACGTTGCTTAACTAAAAATATAGTTTGGGTTTTATAGTTTTTTTTTTTTTTTAAATCCCATTTTTATGGTTAATGGATTTTGGATTCCCACATGGGGGTATCTTCTTTCCTTACCATCTTTTAAAATTTTGATAGAACTCACATGAACATGGGTCTATGAAGTGTAAACTTTGTATGCTTCGAATAAATCCCTTTATGCTTTTGCTCTCATATATATATATATATATATATATATATATATATATATATATATATATATTTTAAATGATGGGATGGAGTTGCTTGGTTTTAGGTTCAAACTTTCATTGACAATTCACCAAAAAAATGAACTTTAATTGATTTTTTTTTATGTATTTAAAAAGAAAAGAAGAAAGAGTTAACAAATACTCGACTAAGATTTGGTTTATGAAATGTGGGGGCCAGTTAATCCTGAAGTACTGTTAAGGCAGTACTAATTGGGCTTATAACCCGATCCGAGAACGTTAGACCATCCGAGAATGTCTAGATAAGATTATAAGGAGAACGGAGTAAAGAGAGGAGTAGAAATAATGTGAGATAAGTCCAACAATTGTCCGAGGATAAAAGTCATCTCGAAAACATGTGTCCGAGGTCAATACGAGTGCATATCATCATGGACTTACTTCAGAGTTACATCATCGTTAAGAGTTAGACATCAGACAAGTGATAAGAAAGGAGAAGGGCAACAAATATCTTTAAAAAGCTGCTACCTCCGCATTAAATGACTCCCAACCAACTCTCTGGCTGCATTAATGTGGAACTGGCGCTTGAACAGTGATCAAGCAGCCTTACAGGTACTAGTTGATGGTTTTGGGAAGTGCTGGATGGAACAGGAAGGAGTTCCCCGAATCTAACCTACACATGTGTGGTAGGGGCGACACCAAGACTGGAATATATAACATGGAAAGATGTACTAAAGAAAAAAAAGAGAAAAAATAAAAGATTATCTAAGAACAGAACTGTAACTCTAGTATAACTTTATTGTTCAACAAGACAATATAATACAAACTCTTTGAGTAACTCCGAGAACAGATTTTCTAATCTTACTTATGTCTAACAGTCTTAAACTACCAAATTTAATCGTTTTTCTTCTGGAATAGATCTAATTTTTTCATCCACGCTCTACAAATTTATTGTTTAGGCCACTTGGGTTTGAGCCCAACCCTGTTTTGGGGCCAATCCAATTTCAGTTCTTACATGAAATATTTTTAAAAAATTTTAATGAAATAAAAAAAATATTAATAGTTTTAATAGTTTTTTATTTCATAAAAGTAATATAAAAAATTTTCTAAAATAATTAGTTAACAAATATTCTAATGACACCCGTTAATGAAACTCTATATGAAAAAAAAAAAAAAAAATACTTGAAATGATGATACCTATTGCTATTGTTGCTATTATAGTGTTATTATAGTGTGGTTATGAAAGTCGTAATTCATTAATAATTTTGTAATTAGAAGAAGTTGCTATTGTGGATGTGTTACCCATCCTACCTTTTGGTAGTGTATCCCCCCACTAAAATGGCCTCGGCTATCACTTAAACCATATATCTTGTGGTACAACATTGACTTGAGCCACCATTTATTTTATCCATAAGGGCTCATATAGTTATATGGCTATTTGTTCATTTCTTATTCTCCGAGATTTTTTTTTTTAGGTGAAATAGAAGAAGGGGAAGAAGTTGCTATTGTGGATGTGGTACCCATCCTACCTTTTGGTAGTGTATCCCCCCACTAAAATGGCCTCGGCTATTACTTAAACCATATATCTTGTGGTACAACATTGACTTGAGCCACCATTTATTTTATCCATAAAGGCTCATATAGTTATATGGCTATTTGTTCATTTCTTATTCTCCGAGATTTTTTTTTTTTAGGTGAAATAGAAGAAGGGGAAGAAGTTGCTATTGTGGATGTGGTACCCATCCTACCTTTTGGTAGTGTATCCCCCCACTAAAATGGCCTCGGCTATTACTTAAACCATATATCTTGTGGTACAACATTGACTTGAGCCACCATTTGTTTTATCCATAAAGGCTCATATAGTCATATGGCTATTTGTTCATTTCTTATTCTCCGAGATTTTTTTTTTTTTTTTGAGGTGAAATAGAAGAAGGGAGGAGATCCTCAAACGGGGAAATTAATCTAACCTCTTTTATCTTATTGATTCTTAGCCATTAAAAAAAAGGTAAAAAGTAAATTTTTTTTAAAAAATAAAAAAGATAAATGGTCATACACTCATTCTCTCCATCAAAAACTCGTCTACACACTGATAAGTGATAAAGATAAAATCCAAGTAAATCATTAAACATAAATTGTTTTAGCAAATTATGCCATTTAGTATCCAATTCGTGAAGCATCAGTATACATAAGAGGATGGAACAGGAGCATCTCACAAAGTACAAACGTATAAAAATAAATAAATAAATAAATAAAAGAAGGACATACATGTATTGAATGCCGTACACTTATATATGGGCATTTATATACACATGAATATATAACTATAACATCCAAAATTTAACCCAATAAAATCCATAACACAGATTAATCAAAATTGATCAAATGTATTCTTTTCCGTAACATATTTATACACATATGTATTTGTATCTTTGTATTCATGACCTTGTTAAATGATCTCTTAAAAAGTTTATTTTGGAGTTTTTAGTAAGGGAGTTGATTCCGTATCGTATTGGCCGGTACGGTCGGAATATACCATACCGGCCAGCAATCTGGTACGTTCGACCCCCCTGTTTCGTACCAGAAAAAATACCGACCATACCGGCCAATTTTGGGAAATACCGGCCGGAACAGAAAAAAAAAATTTTTAATTTTTTTTTTAAAGTTTTGTAATTTTTGAATTTTTGTTAGTGTAGAATGGTAACTTATTTGCATTAACTTATCAGTATTATTTGTTTTCTTAGTATGCAATGGTAACTTTTAAGCTTTCTATTTTTTATATTGTGTTTTTTTTTTTAATTGATACTCAAGTCTAAAACCATGAATAATTAGTTTTGAATTGAAGAAATGTTTTATGGTAAATTTTTACACACACACATACATACATATATACATACATATATATATATATATTTGTATATATATTTATAAATATAAAAAATAGCGGTAAACTCGAAATAGTACACCGGTATTGACCGGTATCCGAAATATATTATACTACTGACCAAACCGGTACAGCCTCCAATATGGTACTAACTCCCTTGATTTTTAGTCTAGGTCATTGCCTTTCAAGTTTTTCTTGCAATATCTTCGAAGAGACTCTTTTTGTAATTTGGTTTGCTTTTGGTTTATGCAATAAAGGTGTTTTGTTTTTTCAATTAATGTTGGTGATTGGTCTTTGGATACTTTTTTTGCCTAGAGGAGGACTATTGGGCAGTAAAGTTCTAGGTGATTTATTTTTTATTTTTTGGTTTTTGGGTTATCAAATTTTTCCTACCTACTCTCTAGATAAAGGATACATGACGCAGCCATATTAATTTAGATTATTGCAAGCCTTTCTCCTTTTCATCAACACTGTCCTCTAGAAATAATTGACGTAAGTAAACGTAATTAGTAGAAAGCTTTTCAACTTTAGATTTGACTAGCCATTGTAATTTTATGGGAATTTTCTCGTATGTCTTTTGTAATTATTTGAAGTAACCCAATGTTTCCTTGCATATAATATAATATTATAAAATTTCAGATAAAAAAAAAAAATTGTACAAGGTTTTCCTGAAACTGATATCAAATTAATGTATTTGACTAATGCTCAATTTGGGGTTTTACATTTTTTCGCTTTTCCTGTGAAAACATTTTCACAAAAGTTTCCATCTTATGCACCACAATGTCTTCACTCTTAGTGCTTAGGGGCTAGGGCATAGGGCATCCTCTTTTTCCACTTCTTTTGTGGTATGGCATCAAAACTTGAATCTTCTTTTGGAAATCACAATATTTTTCTAACTAGTATTCTTGATGTTCACCAAACACAAAAGGTATGAGACTGTAGGATTAGAAAGATTTCCTGAACACTGTTTGGAATGCGTCAAGCTTTGCTTAATTGGTGCATAAATGAATTGTGAGTTGTGACCTTGACTTGTTATGCACTACAGAAGATTTAATGTTTGAATATTAAATAGCTTGAAGGATGGAGGCTTTCACCAACTCAAATTCGGTTCATTAACTCATGCTTAATCTCTTCTTCAAATTAAAGATTAGGATGGAGGCAAAATTAAGTATTAGGAAAATCAACCATTGAGCTGATGGCTTCCATTAGTCAAATACATGTGATTGTTAAAGGTTCAAGATTTTTCTAGTTTGGACTCCATTCATTGTATAAAGCTTAGGTCATTTTGATGATTTGATTTAGTTTTGCAGCAATTACTGAATTCATTGGGTTAAAAAAAATCATATCTATTATCTAATCAACTGTGGAGTCAGAATTATTTTTTTCCGAGCAAGTTAATTAGTAAAATTTTATTTTTGTATCTTTTTTATAAAAATTACTAGAGACTACTAAAGAGAAGGAAATTATGGGGGCAATTTCCATAATCATTAATTTTGAATACCCACGTACCCCATCATCCAAATCATTGTATAAACTATTAGATGTGAATAAATATTCATCCTAAATTACGATCGTTATTGTAACATAAATCAAAAATTACAAAAATTATATAGCCATTACACTAAATTAATATTAATCTATCCACTAATATCTAATAAGAGTGGTATTAGTAAAATTTTGTACTTTATGATGTACAAATACGTATAGATTATAAATGCCTTCATAATTTATGGTGGATAACTGCAACAAGAACCTATTTAGGTCTCGTACCTAGCTTAACCGAAACCTTTCCTTCAGCTGTTCAGCAACCCTATTGAGTTATGGTGAAAGCTCCTCTAACAACCCAACTAATACTATATAGTCAATCGGAGAAACTATGATAGATGGAGTTTGATGGGATATCATTACCCTTTTTTTAATGTATAATACCATTTTTTTTATAATTTTAAATAGCTCAAATAAATTAATAAAGCATAAGAGTGGATCATTTTCCATTTTTGTTTGAATTAGTGAAGTAAAGTAATCTATATTTATTATACTTGTATGGTAAATATATTATGGATACGAGATTCATAAAAATAGTTGTTAAATTTGTGACTTTTACTCAAATATCTAGCATATAAGAAATGCTTCGTTTGTGGATCAAGTGTAAAGACTCTAAATCAAAACAAATTAACTTCACTATATTACAAAAAATTATTTTATGAGATGATTTTATAAGACATCACTCTCATAACATGTGTAAGCTCCACACATATAATCTCATATGTTGTGAGAGAGATATTTCATGAAACCGTCTCATAAGATACATTTTCCTCACATAATAAATAGTATTGTAGAAAATATGATACAGATACATTTCAAATACTCTATTTCGTAAAGCCTAATTTAGCACGTTGTAGTCCCTTATCTCACCCAAAAAAAGGAAAGACTAAAAAAATTATTTGGATTATGAACTTCCTAAACAATAACTTGTCTCAACTAGGATTATGTTTTCAATTATTATTATTATTATTATTATTATTTTTTTACCAACTTAGGCCTTCTGTCCAATCTGTGATACTAAAACCCAAAATAATTTATTTTCTCATCCACCTTGGGGAAAAAAAAATCTAAAACCCAAATCTAATTTGGTTGATAAAGGAAAGTAGCATAAGGTTGCATAGCCTTTTTTTTTCTTTTTCTTTTTCTACTCTATTAACTAAAATAGCTCCCGTGCTGTATCCTTCAAAAGTATAACAAAAATGATGGAATATTGAGAAATAGGATAAGTAGATAAAAAGTTTTGGTTGCCACTAATTCCTTCCTTATCCAAAACCGAAAAGGAAAAGTCGTATATTTCTTAATTATCATCTTCCATACACATGTATAACATGCAACCTGCATGTTTATGTGGAGTTGCATGTAGAATTGTGAAAATAAAAATCCAGAACTTTCAACCATTCTCATCACTACTTTTGTTTTTATATATGCATGCATGGCTAAAGATTAAAGACACCTGTACTAAATTGTTAATGGCTAATAAATAGTTCAGTTCAGATGAGGCAAAGTTTGCCACCCCAACTAATAACCTGTTTAATTTTTCCCAACAGTTACGGACTCACTTATAGTTTCAGTTCAGAGACTGATCTGGTGCATGCAGATCATCCTCATCCTCTATATTTTGTCATGTCACTGTAACAAAGAATTAAATACCCATTAATAATACCTTAATTAGTTTATTGAAACATCACTTTTTTTTTTTTTGGTAACCATTGAAACATCACTTTGATCTTATCTAGTTTGTAATAAATTCAAACAACTATTAATTCTTTTTATACAAAGTAAGAATTTTTTTTTTCTTCTTTTTAATAACAATATTTGTTATGCAAGAAGAACAAACGGCAAGATTGTGCTTCCATTCATTTTATTGAAGTTTTAAGGGTTTGTGAAATTACCCTTCCTTGGTTCAAATTATAAATTAACCTCCCTGAAATTTGAAAAAAAAAATTATCATTTTACTACTCTTAAATTACTCCTTATTTGGTTTAAAGTTTTGGTTATATGATTATATATATTTGTTAAAATTATGCACACAATTTATTAAATCATTTTACTAAAATTTAATGAAGCATTTTGCTTCCTTGAAAATATACAATACAAATATCCATGGTGATGATATCAAACTTTCAAATAACTGGTTAAACGACCAGAGTAAAATAATTATAAAAATTTTTAAATGATCTATCTATACAAAATATTATATTTTTATTTTGAAAATCAAAGGAGTAATTTTTTCATATCGTGGAAATTATACAAAATATTTTTTTTTTTCATAAATGAAATAAGTCATTCACAATAGCAAAAAGAAAAAAAAAATCAGAAAATGTACATTTTCTGTTTAAAACATCAGAAAATGCCAAATGAATTATAAGGCCCTATTTTTTTTTAAGAAACAAAATCAAAAAAGAATTATGAGACTCTTGGCTTAACTAAAAGAGTATTCAATGAATACAAAACAAAAATACACAAATTGCAAAGACAATAATAAAAGCTAAAATACTCAATTTTTCCTAAGAATAGGCATTGGCACCCTCACATATGGAAGGAATATTTATTCCTTCTTTTTAGAGAAAAGTAGAGACGAGTCAAACGTACAAGACGTAAGTGTACGGATAAGTGCCATTGAGTTAAAAAATCGTTAAGAGAATTTTACTTCTCGTCGTAGATATGCAACGTCTTACTTCCTAACCTACGGTATTGGAGAATCCTACGAAACATATAGAGACAAAACCCATATTTACAATGATTAAAACAATCTTAAAATAAAAGATTTTGGTTAATCCATTAAATAAAAAATTATCTGTTAATTTTAATTTCAAACAATTTTTTAAGTTCTTTTTTTTTCCTAAGTAAATCTATATTTTTATATGTTTATTATTTAAACAATTTTTTTTTAAAAGACATAATTATTCAAACAACATGAAATGAAAGTAAGCTCATCCAAATTTTGAATATGGTAAAATAAAATATATAGATTTTGAAGAAAAAAAATAATGTATAATATTCGAAATAAATAGAAAAAATGTCATATAAAAACTCATGCACAAAAATCAGTAATCTGTAAAATATTTTAGTGTTCTGATTTTTTTTTTCAATTTAATATTATGAGTTTGGAAACAATATAATATATTTTTTTGAGATAATATTATAAAATAAAATGTGGGCCCTATTTTTGTGATCCGGTTTTTTTTGCTTTACCAAAAAATAAATCCGGATTTTTTCACATTTGCTGGCCAGCTAAAACTAATTCTCTCTCTGAAAAAAATAATAAATAAGAAAAAGAAACTCTTTCCCTCTCTCTCTCTCTCTCTCTCGCTCTCTGTTTTGTGTGTCTGTGTTTGTCACGTTCCGTCGTGGTTGGGTGGCTCTGTTTGTATCTGCTTAAAAGTGTGACACTGTGTTTTACAAAAACATTTTGCTTTGCCCTTTTTATTAACTCAGACCTACTCCTCACTTTCACATGTTCAAATAAATAATTGTTCATTTCATTTCGTTTCTACTCTCTCTCTCTCTCTCTCTCTCTCAAAGTTTCAGAAAGGACACAAAAAAGTATTACATTTTTTGTGTCATATAAAACCTCTCTCTCTCTCTCTCCTGTCTGGCAGAATACAGTAAAAAGAAGAAGAGCCATTAGAGGATATCAAATCATAGGAAAGAAAAAAGGAGAGTAACAAAAGAGAAGAAAAAAAAAAATTGGAGAATGAATGTTCTTACACATCTTGAACAAGATTACTCTGAGTTTGTTGAAGTTGATCCGACTGGCAGATATGGCAGAGTAAAATCTCTCTCTCTCTCTCTTTCTATCTCTCTCTATTGCTATCTACTTTTGAGTCTGAATTTTAGATTCCTTTGTTTGTTGCAGTACAATGAAATCCTTGGCAAAGGAGCTTCAAAGACAGTGTAAGAATTCTTATTCTTAAACAACCCGAACAACCCATTTCAGAATTTTTATTTATTTATTTTGTTGTCAAAGTTTGAAGCTTTTGTGGTATTTCATTCAATTTGGTGCATACCCATCTCAGATTTCTTCAAAATGTGAGCTTTAATGGGTGTTTCTGTAAGTTTCTGCAAATGGGCATTTGATAGATTTGTCATTTATTGGGTGTTTGATTTTTTTGCAGTTACAAGGCATTTGATGAGTATGAAGGGATTGAAGTTGCTTGGAACCAGGTGAAGCTTTATGATTTCCTGCAAAGCCCTGAAGACCTTGAGAGACTCTACTGTGAGATTCATCTCCTTAAAACATTGAAGCACAAGAACATTATGAAATTCTACACTTCTTGGGTTGATACTGCAAATAGGAACATCAATTTTGTGACTGAAATGTTCACTTCTGGGACTCTGAGGCAGTAAGCATTTTTTTTGAAATTTTTAATGATTGTTTTGGTCTATTCCTTGTTTTCTGTCAACTTTGCCATGTGGGTCTGTGAGATTTCTGATTACCTTTTGTTGATTCTTTTGCTTTTTTATTATTGATAGGTATAGACTAAAGCACAAGAGAGTTAACATTAGAGCAGTAAAGCACTGGTGTAGGCAGATCTTGAGAGGGCTTCTGTATCTTCATAGCCATGACCCTCCTGTGATCCACAGAGATCTCAAGTGTGATAATATCTTTGTTAATGGGAACCAAGGGGAAGTGAAGATTGGTGATCTTGGCCTCGCTGCAATTCTAAAGAAATCGCATGCAGCTCACTGTGTTGGTATGCTTAATGATTATTGGTGATTTTGCTATGTCGATCTCAATTGTATGCTTTAATCATTATAACTAGATTGAAATCAATGAAAAACTACAGGTAGAGTGGAAGATAGTATATCAATGTATTTCCAATGAAACAAAAAGCTGTATCTGTTTTTATGTGCTTTTTTCTAATTTTATCTCCTGGGTATAGGTAGTGGAATTATTAATGGAAAGACATTTAGTTTGGAGTTGATGTGTTTTCGGGTTTCCTTTTTGACAGGGACTCCTGAGTTCATGGCTCCAGAAGTGTATGAGGAGGCTTATAATGAGTTAGTTGACATTTACTCATTTGGGATGTGTATATTGGAAATGGTCACTTTTGAATATCCTTATAGTGAGTGCACTCATCCTGCTCAAATTTACAAGAAAGTTACTTCTGTAAGTGGATACTCTGGATTCCTCTCCATTGGCCTGCTTTTGTTTGTTTAGCCAAATGATTAAGCCCAGATGTCACTTACATGCTTTAGTTCTACAGGGAAGAAAACCAGATGCTTTATACAAAGTAAAGGATCCCGAAGTGCGAAAATTTGTGGAGAAATGCTTGGCAACTGTGTCTCTAAGGCTGTCTGCTTGGGAGCTTCTGAATGACCCTTTTCTCCAATTAGATAACTGTGAATATGATTTGAGACTGGTAGATTATGGTAGAGAACTAGATAACGCAGGGCCCCTGATGAGGCAGCCTCTCCTTGAATTTCATCACAGCAATAGCGGCTTTAGTGATGGATACTCAAATGGTTATGGTTTTGAAGCCCAAAATGAATGGAGCTATCATTCAGTTGAGATTGAATCAAATGGAATCGAACTTTTTGAGCACCACGATGATGACCATACTGAAGATGTTGACATAAGTATCAAAGGGAAGAAGAGTGAAGATGGTGGCATCTTTTTAAGACTTAGAATCTCAGATAAAGAAGGTTGGAATCTCTTTTATCTTCTCTCTGTTGGCATTCTTTTAGTGGGTTGTTTACTTTTCCTTTTTAGTGGAAATCAAATGTGGCACTGTGATTGTATCTTTTTGCAGGCCGTATCCGGAACATTTATTTCCCATTCGATGTTGAGACAGATACTGCATTGAGCGTGGCAACCGAAATGGTTGCAGAACTTGATATTACTGATCAGGACGTGACCAGAATTGCAGATATGATTGATGGAGAAATTGCATCCTTGGTGCCTGAATGGAGACCAGGGCCAGGGTTAGAGGAAACACCCCGGTTTGCTAATCAAGGCCTCTGTCATAATTGTGCTTCCAACCATACCTCAAGTGGTTCCTTCATGGATTTTCTGTCAAATAATCAAGGCACCAAGAATATGCAAGTTCTGCAATGCTGTAGACATGGATGTGCTGCTTCAATGCATGGCCGGTTCGAGGAGATTACATTCCAAGCAGAGGAGTCTGAGAATCACGTGACATACGGTACACCAAACATGTCAAGCGAAAGTGATTATCAGGAAATATGGAGTCGGCAGGAGAGCCGTGAGCTTAGTTCAGTTGGCTCTGGCCAAAGCAATTCTTACGAGGAATATGAGAAATTGGAGCAATCAATAGTAACTGAGGAAGAGAATGACGTTAGTATGAACAATGATAATACCTCCAAAGAAGGAAACTTAATAGGAAATTTATCAGGTTCACATTCTTTCTCTTTGAAGCCATCCTTGTATCATGACCTGTCTGGACACCATGAGAAAGAAATCCAGCAGGACTTGAGATGGCTTAAAGCAAAGTACCAAATGGAAATAAGGGAACTTAAGGATCAACAGTTAGGAATGTCAAAATCTTCAAATTGTGGAAATAGAGAAGACAAAGTAGATGATTTAACACTACAAGATGACACCAATGGAGCTCCCTTGAAATCTTGTTCTTATGATGGGGAGTTTGGTTCCAATTTCCCTGCTCATGTCAATAAGAGCTGCCCCAATACGGAAACCCAAAGGGCCAAAAATTGCAAGGCGATGAAGGATCCCTCAAATGCTGAGGATATGTTCACTGCCAAGAGTTTCTGCACAAGCTCATTGCTTCCAAATTCTCTTCACAGGACAGTTTCTCTCCCAGTTGATGCTGTTGATATATAAAACCTGTAAGGCACTGTGAATTTTTTTATATATGTCATACACTCGTAGAGGCTGTAAAATTATCAAAATCCACCCATTTTGGCCAGGCAATATCAAATTTCACCATATGTACCATGACTTATATTGTAAGAGGAATAGGAAAGCAATGTTGCTGTCTCCAAACATACATACACACAAACTAAATTTATAATGTCAAAATAAATTGTGATCGATATGAGTAGTAGTAATAATTAGTGGGGGAGAGATTCAAGATTATAGGCTCGAAATTGACAAATTGCAATGAGTATTTTTTTGAAATTATCTCTGTATATTCTTTTCCAAAAGAGGGATATAATCATTGACACGGCTAGGATGGTGCGGTGACTTGGACGAGTGTACCATTTAACTACCATAATGATACATAGAAAGATAGATAGATATGATGAGAGTATAGATGTGTGAACAATGAGGTTTGTAGGGTCCTCCATGTGTAATGACTGGATTGAACTTGACTCCCTGCGGACGTTCAACACGTTCCAAGACACAGCGTGCAAAAGCCTGTACTCGTGTAGTCCATTTGGTCACCATTGATTGCGATGTCAGTGTGGCACGCTCTCGCGGAGTAGGTGTGTCGAGTAATGTTAGGGATACAATATTTTTAGTACATTTATTTTTAAATTGTTGATACGGTTTGTCCTGATTGAAGTAATATAGATCCATTGACACAACTTTTGTTATTTTCCTTTTGTTTTTAATCGTGATTTGTGTCATTGTAAAAACATGATGAACTCGACATATTGCAAAACTACAAAGAGCCTTATAATTCAATTTTCATTCTCCATCTCCAACTATAAATTATTGAAAAAAAGATAACAAATTGAAGTTTGTATTTTTTTTTTATCTTTTTTAAATTCATATGTCAGTTTGTTGGGTTACTTGATCAAATTTATAATATGTAATTATTTGTCACTCTTGAGTCTTGAATTATTAGGGATTGTCAGTTGTTGGTGGCCAATGAAAGATTAGCTTTTGCCAATTGGGATTTTTTTCTAGGGGCATGTCCTGTGGGGCCCCAACTTTTTTATAGTCAATTATAGAGGGGAGTTCAAAGAAGAAAGAAAATGTATGGCCCACAAAAGAATCAAGTCCCATGCATGCTGATCTACTTGTAATCTGGATTTACCCACACACCAACATGAACAAGATGGTTCTATTAATATCAGATGGTCCATTCAAGAAGCTCTTTTTATTTTATTTTATTTTAGCAAAGTCCTAGTGATCTCACATAGGCTGACTTTGAGAGACACATCTAAGGTTATTCAAATCACACAGACAAAAAAATCCACTTCATGATTATGCCATGCCATTAGAGTTTGTACAAAAAATTGTACCTTTCGAGTGAACCACTTAATTTCTCAGATCGTACCTAATAAATTGGATAAAAGTCATTGGTCCAACCTAAATGGATCACTATTGAAAGACATTGTATACTTGTGGTAATATGAGGCGCAAAATGGAGGCAAGCTACTATTTTCTTAGTGCATTTTTTCGGTGCCTGTAATGGAAGCACTTTAGATGATTTAAGAATTTGCCAAACTCTTTGGAATATCCAAACTCGTATGGAAGCATTACGTGTGTCAACAATTCTTGAGAAATTATTCAATACAATAGGATGAAATCATTTAATACAATAAAATGGCCGTGCAAACTTCCAAAGTCCTAACTAACAAAAAGAAGTTATTTCTTATCAATTGCTTAAGATTTTCATATGGTCATTAAAATTGATAATGATTTATTTGTATCGGTCGGAAGACCATGAGTATGGAATAACAAGAGGATTAAATAAATTAAACCCAATTCCGTATGGAAATAATTTGTTTGCTTTTATTTGACTAGACTTGATTTGCTCTCCATGAAACATTTGGGTTGGTTTTATGTTAAATCATTTGAAAAACCATACTATTTTTTAAGCAAATATTGTAAAAGATCATGTAATTCGGCTTGATATGGACAAAACTGGTGGGTGGATGTCCAATGCAACTATTGGGGCCAAGTTGGGTTAAACTTTTGCAATTTGGGGCTAACGCAACAATCCATGCAAAACATTAAAAAAAAAAAAAATCATAAACATGACTGAAAGTGAATAATGTAGGCCTAATTTGTCAATTAGTGTAGTTGGTAATTTTATAATATCCAACCAAATTTTTTTCCTTTTTTTTCTTTCTTTTTTTGGATAAATTTTGTTCTTATCAAAGATATGATTGTTTAAGGAACTGTAAAAAGGTAATGTTTTGTTTCATAAATATTTTAGGAGTGGATTTAGAATATAGTCTTTAATCTTTGCAAAAGTAGTTGCAAAGATCTTGTTCTCGAATTTTGTGGGCTCAACTCAATAAACAAATTGATCATCTAAATCACTTTAGAAAGAGACATAACGATAAGCATTATCACTAATGAAATGGAATGGTGAATTGGACTATGGTGGTAGGTGAGAGAGAGAGAGAGGGGTCACTTGAATAATTGAAAATCATTGCACGGTTTACCTCTCTTATATATTAAATATTAATAAGGGCAAAACTTGAGTACAATATTTAGGTGCTGATCTTTAGGTTTCCCTTTTTTTTTTTTTTTTTTTTTTTTCAATTTTACCATGTGAATTTTTTCCCTTAGGATAAAAATGTATTTTTTAGTTAAATAATTACATAGCTGAATCTTACGAGAAAAACCTAAAAAACAACACCTAAAGTACTATACCTAAATTTTGTCCCATTAATAATGTGATAATGAATTCATGATGATGATGTCCAAGTTCCTTATAGTTTTTTGTGATTACGTCCATGGAAATATATGATAAGTGGACACTTTTAGATCATAATAAAGCTACATTTCATCTTAAAGAAAAATAATAGTGTTTTTTTTTTTTTTTTTTACACCTACATAGACAAATTCCAATGGTACAACTTTTTATAAAGAGTTCTTCTACATCACTTTCATAATTTCATTCAAAGCAAAATCCACTATTGTTTGCTCCTTTTACCGGGTGCTCTACAAGAAGGAAAACAATGCAATGCCCACTTTATTTGTTTTTACTGGAAATGTTTGTTCTGAGCTCCATAGTCTATTCACAAAGCAGACCCACAAGAGCAGTCAAATGTTCTTTATAGTTGGATACTGAGAATTAAGGCATAAAGTTTGCATTGGAAAATATATTACAGAATATTCCATTGTTTCTTGCTTTACTTTTTGAATATATAATATGAAACCCGTGGCAAATTACACGAGGGCAACTCGGCAAAGTATTTATTTTATGTTCCATCACATTGGATTTCTTTTCTTTTCTCTTTCTCTTTCTCTTTCTTTTTTCCTTTGTTTTTTAGGAGCCATCGTATAGGATTATATTTCATAATTCAATAGTCAACACTAATGACAGCACCCCAAAATGAAAATATGCCCGTGTGACAAGTCAATTCTCTCTCTCTTCCTCTCTCCAAATTATATAAAAAGCATTAAAATCAAAATTTTAAAAAATATATATATATATATATATATATCATTGAACTACAAGATTCTTAATATGACATTGATTTTGATAATACATAAAGAAATGCTAAGGTCTTAGAAAGTGGAAGCAAATATTACTACTTTATTCATATTTTTGCATTTGAAGCCTTTAACCGAAGCACCATTATAGATAGATTAGTGCTAAATATACTTGAACTTACTACTTATTTTTTAGGTTTTAATCTCATTGATTCTCAAAAGAAAAGATTAAAAGAAAAAAAATGTTTAAATCTCATTAATTTCAAGGGGTTGGTTTAGTAATTTTCAAGTCTCATGTTATTCATGGGATCTTAGGTTTAAATCTCCTAACCAACATTTTGGTCCCATCTTAAGAGATTCTTCCTTATAGTTACTTAGAGTGCGTTTGGGAACAGATTTAAGCTTTATCTTATATAAGTTTTTAGCTATTTTTTTTGGTACTATTTGATGGTCCAATTGCACTATTTGTAGGCTCATATCATATCATAGACTATAAAATAAAAGTTGGGCTTAGAAACTGTGGTTGCGCCAAGTGGCTGTACTAAATTGCAGAAATTATTTTAGAATTTTAAAAAAATAAATATAAATTTTTTTGTACTAATCTTCTTCTCCTATAATTTCTAAATTGATAAAAATCTTAATTTAATTACAATCCAAACTCTTCATCTAATCCTTATATTATTATAATTTATAAGTTGATAAAAATTTTTTATTTGATTACAACTCAAACTCTTTATCTAATCATTTTTTATTTAAATTATATTACAACGTGTAAAAAAAAATACATGTTAAAAAAAAAAAAAACAACAACAACAACAACAATCTTCATCTTTTTTAAAATTAATTATATTACTTTGTGTAAAAAAAAAAAAAAAAAAGCAACATATTCAATAACAAAATCTTTCTCTTCACACGTGACTTTTTTTTTAGATAATTATTGTTTATACAGATTTACCAAAAATGTTTTTGGATAAAGTTAAAAAAAAATTGTAAATAAGGTAATAAGTATTTAAGTTTAAACCAAACACCTTCTCTTTCTTCTCCAAAAAAAAAAAAAAATAGCTATATACAATAAATGTTTGTTCTTTAAAAAAAAATTGTTTTTTTTTTTTGGTTATAAAAGAAAAGTTTCTTTTTTTCCTAAAAAAAAGTTTTATTTTTTTTTTATGGGATTTATGAGATGTAACAAACAAATTGATTAGAAATCTTATTTTCCAATTGGATTTAAATTCTCATCTCTCTCTCTCTCTCTCTCTTCTCTCTCTCTCTCTCTCTCTCTCTCCTCTCTCTCTCTCTCTCTCTCTCTCCTCTCTCTCTCTCTCTCTCTCTCTCTCTCTCTCTCTCTCTCTCTCTCTCTCTCTCTCTCTCTCTCTCTATATATATATATCCTCTACAATAATTGGTTCCAGTTTTAGTTACATACTCACACTTCATCTCTGATCTCTCAAAGTGATAGAGAAAACAAACAAGTTTATTTTTTGTTCTTTTTCTAAATTTATATTTTAATTTATAATTTGTGTTAATTTCTTAATTTTAAATTATGAATAATTTTTATTATATTCTTTATATTGAATGTAAATTGTTGTTTATAGTTTTTTGGTTGTGTTATATTCTTCAAAAAAAAAAAAAGTTTATATAAATTTGGCAAGAAAGCTAAATAGATAAGCCTAAGAAATGTTTACTAATAATAGTTTTATCGGTAACTTTTTTATTAACATGATTTGAAAAAAAATTGAATAGAGAGTTAATTTATTAACGTGATTTAAACTCTACTAAAACTTTTTTAAGGGATTTCTAAAAAAAAAAAATCAAAGTAATCTTCTAATTATTAACTACTATGCATTAATTTCTAACTACCAAAACCCATAATTGAAATACTAATCTGTATGAGATATCACTTCCAAAGATTAATAGCTTAGCTATTATATATTATACGCTGACTTTTTTTTTTCAAAAGAAGCATTTCTCTATCTCCCCGCAAAACAAGGGGATTATAATAAGAATTAACCAGACAAAGGTAAGGCTACACCACCTCTTTTCTATAATAGATGTTAAATTCAGAACATTTTTCGTGCATATACACACACTACACAAAGGGATTATAACAAAAATTAGCTAGATGAGGGTAAGACTATACCACCTCTTTTCTATAATAAATGTTAAATTCAGATCATTTTTCATGCATACACATACACATGTAGTGTGCAACGCACATGACTTAAACTTTAAGTTTAAACTTAAACTTGGTAGGGTGAAACTCATTCAAGTTTCAATATCTTTCCATGCTTTCAAGGACAAAAATTAAATTCTCATGTCAGTCTCTCTACAAATTTTTAAATGTTTAATAATTTAGATTGTTTTTAATTATTAAATTGAGGTTTCTACTTAAACATGATTTCAATTATTATTTTGAATAGTTTTTAATTATTAAATTCAAGGGTTTTCCATTTAAATATATGTGATTAATTGAGCTTTAAAGTTCAATGTTTTATTGAAAATTATTTTATACATATTTTTTAGGTACTTCTATCATCTTCCATTCAATTATATAAATAAATATATATATATATATATATATATATATTATGATACCTTAGTCTCACAAAACATAGATTCATTATGTAACTTAAAAGTAAAATATTCATTTATTATTTATTATTTATTTTAAGTAAATTAATAAAATAATTATTTACATATAAATTTTGATTAAGCCGTGCGATAATAATGCTAGTTGTTAGAAAAATCAGCTTATTTTTTACATGTTTATCGGCTGTTGTGCTCACAGGTCACATTTTATTATTTTAAAAAAAATACTTAAAAAGCTGCCTTCAGTTCCAATGCCACAACGTTTTTGGTGAAAGTTTGGCCACTATTCACTCATATTATGGTTTTTTTTTTTTTTTTTTGGGGTCTAAATCTAGTTGACTGTTGTTATAGTTATCACTAACGTTATGGTATTTTTTGGCGACTCTAATTGATAGCTTTGATGAAATATGTATCTCCAATATATGATATAACAAACTTGATAGTAAATTATAGTAAAGCAAAAAAAATTAGTTATTATTATTGTTGTTGTAATATTTGTTTTTCATGTTTGGAAGTTATTCTGCATATTCAAACATTAAAATAGGGTTAGAATTACACATAAATTTTTTCTTACAGTACCTTTAGCACTTTTCGCTTTTTTCTACATTACTTTTAGGAAAAAAAAAAAAATATATATATATATATATCAACTAGTTTTTAGTTTTTTTTTTTTTTTTCCACAATAGCTTCACAATAAGTTTTCAACAAAAGCTAAAAAAGTTATTCCCAAATAAAGCTTTAGTAAGTCTGAGAGAACAATTTAAAAGAAGACAGAAAGAAGTAATAAATAATCTCCAACCAAATGATCTCTTTCAGACCTTCACCAGTGCAATTCAATAAGCTTGGCAAAGGGTCTCTCTTTCACTTTAAACTCAAAACATTAAGTGCGACAGCCTTCATTCTAAAATTCAATGCTCATAAGTAGGACTTGAGATGAGCCTACTGCCCTAGGATTCAAGTTGAGACACCAAGGAGGGGAAAACTCGGTTGGCAAAGGTGACTGCAAATGTGAATTTTAATATGCTCTTACCACTTTTGCACGACTTGGTCAAGGGTCTATGTTTTTTTCACTCAATATGCAGGAATATCATTACTTTTCAACCCGTTCAATAAGGAAGAAAATCCACTTGCACTACAGTTCATTGGCACAAATTTGTCAAAATATGTCGGGGCCAATTCAATCTTTACAGGGTTAACCAAGATTAGAATAATTGATTCAAGTCTATGGAAAAGCCTAATAGAGTTCATTTACACCTCTTTTGTGTCCATAGACTTTTTTGCAAACCTTTACTTACAAGCAAATAAGCATAGAATACCATGATACTATATGAGAAAGAAATATTTGAAGAACTAGAAAACTCCCAACCAATACAAGATTTGCCCATATCATCCCACCCCCCCAAAAAGAGGAAGATGATAAAATTTATGGTTGACCCTCAATGTGTTGCAGGTGCAGCTCCCACTTATGAAAAAGAGAAGTGAATGTTAGGCATAAGTCCACAGCAGTGAAAACAACAATACTTTCAAAGCTTAATAAACCCCATGCCATGTCCTTTTCATCTCCTAATCAGATGTAACCCTTAACCACTACGGCACCTTCATTTGCAAGTAGGCAGAAGAATCCTTCTGCAGGAAAAATACAAAAAATTCAAGAACCTCTTTTTCAAAAACGGTAAAGGCAATTAGAACGGTTTACTAGAAATATAGGTATCCTCCTATTTTTATTTTATTTTATTTTTGAGTAATGCTATGTATACAAAATTTCACAATATTTTTTACAATAATTGAGTTAACAAATTTTTACTAATTTTTATCTGGACGAACCATGAACATCAATATTTTATTTATCACTAACAATTTGCCACATCAACCGAGAGTGAAATTTTTATTGTATCTATAGACTTTTTATTTATTTATTTGTTAAATAAATTAGAATACAAAAGCCCGAAAGGGGCAAGCCCATCTCAGCTTTGACAAAAATCCCAAGAAGGGAAAGCAGGGTTGGGGACTGGCCCCGGGAGAAACAAGAAGTAACCCAAGAAGCTATATTATGGGTTAGAAAATTTAGGTCTCTGTGAACAAATTTAGCTAACTAAATCGAGCAAAATGAATCCAAAAGTGATCTAAAACCTCTTCAACAATTTCTTCAACCTCCCAATCAGAGTGACCTGGGACCTCATGCATTGATGACATCCTCTAGTCAACTTTGCCTCTAGGAAAGGAACTC
The DNA here is from genome assembly GCF_001633185.2 of Quercus lobata. Lineage (NCBI taxonomy): Eukaryota > Viridiplantae > Streptophyta > Magnoliopsida > Fagales > Fagaceae > Quercus > Quercus lobata. Next base: position 24,186,080 of record NC_044906.1, on the reverse strand, counting down.
ATTTAACAATTAATCTATATAACCGCTTAAATAGAGGAATCCAATGTAAATAGCACTACCCAAAAAACCAATAGATTTTCCACATTAGAATTCTGGGAAGGTTGAGAAGCTTCAACGAGCTAAACTCAAATCAATAATCAGTCTTATGATCCATCCACTGGCAGCATCTGTGGAACTTAGAGTTGAAGGAGAACAAATGTTGAACAATCTCCATATGTGACCATTATGCTGTTGGATCATCCCCATTCCCTGACTCTCTGGCCAAAACTCCATCCCAGCACCAACAAAACTTTCAAACTCTATCTTGGTTGTTTTGATGAAAATTGTTAATTTTAAGTGTTTTCTAGCATTTAGTGCAACTAAAAATATTAGTCAAAGGAAAGACGTTTTCCATAGTAAATGAAAAATTACAACAAAATGGCAGAAACTGGCTTATGTTTTTAAATGCATACACCATTTTCTAGAAAAAGCCTTCGCTTCATCCCCACCACTATTATCCGCTTCAACTCCTCTATGCCACCATTAACTTCTTTCCCCGTCAATGACAATTACCTTCACCCGCCCACTCATCCATCACCAACCTCTAATTACCAATCACCAACCATCACGGCCACCAATGGTCAACAACCAATACTACCACCATTGTTGTCACTGTTGACCACCCCCACCACCACCATCATTCATCGCTGGTCAACCGCCAATGCCGCCACCACCACCACCACTTTCCTTTCCCCAATCAACCAAAATAAATACAAGTACCTGTATCTACTAGCAACTTTGGAGTCCCTTTGGGGACAAGCAGATAATGTGGACAAGCACTTTCACAGAATATGGATGCAACATGTCGGTGGCCGTATACAATTGTATTGCATCATAAATCTATGCATGGCATACTGCCGACCAATGAGAGCGATGTGATGAAATAGAAGAAGAGGGGAAAGAAAAAAATGTACCGCATTATATATATATATATATATATATATATATGCATAAATCCTGCTGACCAATGTGAGAGATGCAATGAATTTTTTTTTTTTTTTGGGGGGGGGGGGGGGTGTAAATGCTCAGTAGTAAGCATGCATCTCTGTCTATTACTGATTGATTGTATATGCTTTAATATGCAGCTCATCTGTTGATTCTAATTGTAATGTTTAGTTAATATCATCAATATACAAAGGTGCACCTTTATAATTCATATGACAGATTGGAGAATTGGTAAAAGAAAGGGAATACCTTGAAGTAAATATACAACCACTGTTTTAAACTAACAAATTGAGAACAGCTGCATACATCTAGTCAAATCATAGACAATTACAATTTCTGTGAACTATAGACTAAGTTTCCTATACAAATGCCATCTTAGATCCAATATGCGGTTGAGCTCATACCTCTTACTGCATGTTATAAGGTAGCTTATTACAATACTCTTACAAAGGCCTCAAAAGTGGATAATCTTCAAGAAGTTCCCGCTCTGACAGGGTGTCATTTTCATTCTGAGGGGTCCACAATACCTCAACTGCCTGCATGAAAACACGAGATATCAGGCATAGATATTTTACACCTACAAGTTCTGATTTTGGAAAAAATTTCATACTTACTAGTATTTTACTTGAGGGAATGGATCCAAGCTTTTGCAATGCTTCTTTCAAGTCCCCACTGCCATTGATGGTGGGGAGCTTATGTACTCCTTCAGCAGCCACCAAGATTGTTATCTGTTTTAAAGAAATTTCAGAAAAACCACAGAAAAGGAGGGGAAAATTTACGTTTCTATTTTTAATCAAATATTTATGTCCCATGACTACCGAGTCATAGATGCTGTGAGTTTATAAAGTTATGTCTATAGAATAGAAAGATGAGATAAAATGCACATAATTTAATCACTTTATACAGGGAGCATTATAATGAGATAAAACTATTGCATTGAGCCACCCCAAGATGTGCACAGATAGAAAAAGGATGCAATCCAAAGATGAACAAAAGGCTAGAGTTCTTGCCATTATTCAGGATAAGAAGAGAGTGAAAGTAAATAACACCTATGCAGATTTATTATGGATCCTATAAAATCATGGGAGCACCTTCAATTGAGATGCAGAGACAAACTGGTTGTGGTCCCAGATTTAAAGGCTAAGTAAACTCGAAACATTTATTATTCCAAAGCATGTCAAGGTCTTTCTTATTACAAAGGTCTAACAGAATTTTAATAGTGAGAACCTATGAAGCACGGGTGCGTTTTGGGACTCGGGTGCAGGTTCGGGTGCGGGACTCGGCAATTTTTGAAAAAGTAGGGTTAGGGTGCGGGTGCGACGGGACTCAGCGATTAAAAAATTATTAAAAATATTTTTATTTATATTTTTAATATATTTTTACTATTAAAATATTCTTAAAAAACACGTTACTATGCCTTGATTCACAAAACAAAGAAAGATGAAGGCAAGAAACACATTACTATGCCTCTGAGGTGGGAATTTCGGCTGTTCCGGCTAGATTCAAGGCTGATTTCAGCCTGTTTCGGCCGTTTTGGTCGCCGGCCGATACAACCCGATAGGGCCGATACGGTCCGATTCTAGCCGAATCAGGCCGATTCGGCGCAAATCAAAGCCGAGTCGGCGTGAATCAAACCGAGTTGGTGAGGAAAAAAAAAAAAACTCTCAAACGCGGCACCGTTGCATGGGCAACCGAGTCGGACGCCGCGTCCCATGTCGGACTCAAGTGCAGCACCCTCCCAGCCGCGTCCGTGCTTTCTAGGTGAGAACATCTAAGAAGAAATTAGGGGGGGGTGGGGGGACAGTGGAAACCTTTGTTCAAATTCATTGTAAAAGGTGAGCTGAGGCTTTGTAATGCTGCTAGGCTAAATGTTGTCATTGCAGCCCTCATAATCCCATTGATTTCATGTGGGCCATAGATTAGTGAATGGTGATATTTGGAAAAAAATTACAAATTAACAAACAGATCAACAGTGAAAGTTCATCTATAGTCTATTAGTCTTTCAACAAGAAATCCAAAATTGATTGTAATCAGACAGAATTAATTTAATGCTGACTTGGTTTTGTTTAGTGGGGCATTTGGTATGGTTGTAGTAGGCCTGTAAAATACCTGAACTGATTCACACCACAAATTTCCATTCAATGGCAAATTCTGAAATTTCTGCAATCAAACTACACAAAACCATGCCTACAACATCCTTCTCATCATGGTTATTCTTCCCCTTATTTAGAATGTAAGTTTGGAGAAATTATACCAGAGCAGTTATAATGTTTCTGGATTTTAAATTACAACAGGAGTTTCTCTCAGATGTGGCTTTTTCATGGAAGGTTATTCGTTAGGTTCTGTTTTCTAACACCACTCTCCAATCCCACACACCAGCCCCCCCCCCCCCCCCCCCACACCCAAACAAAAAAATAAAGATAAAAGTATAAAAATCAAATGAAATAAAATGTCAATCATGTTATCAGAAGATTAGAAAAAACCAATCAAGATGGATTCAGTTCCATCTCATAGACAAACACTGCCGCCTGAACTATGTTATACCATATAACCCAACTAAGTTTACTACTTCTATGACCATTGCGTCAACTTCATCTTAATCCCCACCCACATCCTTCTTTTGACAGAGACAGAGAGAACTTGTTACTTGACACACCATAGAAATGATAATGCTCATGGTATGAAGATAGATAGAACAAAGCACCTTAGTTGTGATTGAAGGAATATCATATATTATTAATCATGCATTTAAATAAAGCAAACCCATAAATAAATAGAAAATTACAACACATTTATGAGTCTAGTCAGCAGCAGATCACCTAAAAACCCAAAGTCAAGCTAGAAATGGAGTATTTTGATATATTCATTTTAACTATAGCCAATTTAGAGATGACCTTACCACTATGTACTCATTGCTGAATCCATTAGCTCTCTGGCTAGATGTACTTTGCTTTTTAATGTTGTTCACATTGACTAGTGTTTCTTCATCAAATTTCCCCCGTTCTTCAATAGAAAGTTGATTGAAGCGTTTCTCTCCGTCCTCCATGCTCCTCTTTATATCCACCTGCAAGAGTGGCACCAGTTAAGCATGCCGTCAACATTGCTGAAATCATGTCAAACCAATTTCTTAATGGGGAGAGGGGGAGAGAGAGAGAGAGAGAGAGAGAGAGAGAGTTTATAAAGAAGATGCCACTATAAGAAGTAATAGCTGCAGGGAATATATTCTGAAGAGGACTGCAGAGATTCTTCTGTATAAGAAATGAAAACATGAACCACATAAAATCCTATGTCCTGGATACACAACTCAGAAATTTAAGTTAATCCCTCAAGAGCTCTAAACAAAATAAAACTTTTCTCCAAGTAACGTTGTCTACAAAACCGAGATACTAATTCATACAGTGCCAAGTTCCAACTGCAAGTGAATGACAAACAGAGAATCAACTAGTTTGTCAGTCACAACCCACAAACACAAGGGGTCCATGTGTGTCTATAACAATAGGCATAAAACAAGTCAACCCTCCCCCAAGCCCTAATGGAAGGTGGCCCCTTCTCTCATTTGTTTGTTTTTTTGAAGAACATTGAACCAAAGTTACCAAACTGTACTTGTTTCCTAACCTCACTTTAGTAGAATAAAAAGTTCTAGGAAATGGTGTTCAACTTACAGCTGAATAACCTGAGATACAATAACTGGGATGCCGAAGCAAAGCTAGCGTTGTCTCTGCGCCCAAAAATTAAGATAGTAAAAACTTCAGAATTTTGATAAAATCAACAACAAAAATTAAAAGAAAGCCCTAGATTGACATGTTAATTATGACAAGTCTTAGATGATGAAATCAATATAGAGCCAACTTTAATGCTGTAATATATACTATAAACACTAGTTCAAATCAACGCCTCGAGGGTGAGGCCATGGATTCAAGACCCATAATGTGCATGTGTAATTATTACTCCACAGAGAGAGAGAGAGAGAGAGAGAGAGAGAGAGAGAGAGAGAGATCTTAGTTGTACTCATCTTCTGTGTAAAGAAGAGCTAATCATATAACATTACTAAAAACCGTAACAATTAGTATAATAAGTCAACATCACTTTTTCTTAAGAGGATATTATGGATAGATACCAAATTTAAATCTGAACAGGTCAACCTTGTGGTGATGACCCCTCCAGAATCACTATAACGAAACTTTTCATGATTTTGATGCCATTTGGAAAATTCTTTATGAGCATGTAAGTATGAATTAACATAAAATTATAATACCTTGTGCTACAACATATCACCCCCTTAAACAATGTATATATGTGAAATTTTTCTAAAGACACAAGCTAATTTTCCACAGCACTTTATTTCACAAAAATCATTACAAAATTATTCATCCACACATTATTATTTCACCTGTATTTTTTCTTTGTATTTGGGGAAAAAAAATCTCTCTATAAATTTAGCTCAATGAGACGTTTGTTATCATTGCCTCATAGTAATGCTTGACCTTCGATGTTCTATAGCAAACCTCTCTCTATAAGTTTAACTCAATATGTGATTACCTTGTGATTAGCAGCAGCCCTTACATAAATTTCATTTTTCCTTTATAACATTAAAAATCCTATAATAAATATACAGATTAATTATTTGCAAAAATTAGATTAAATCAATGAATGTCCTAGAGAATGCACTAAACCAATGAAAAGTTTTTATCATCAAATTTTGTTTTAAACTTTATGAGATTAGATGCATGTTTACAATCAACTACTTGGATTATTTATATCTTTCCTATACCAGTTTCTCATATTTTTACAACACTGAACTCAATGATTCTAAAACCTCTCACATACAACCTTGTTTTTAAGGAGGGTGGGTGAAAGTATCAATTCAGGTACAACCCATTGGCAACTAGGATTAGATTACTTAAAGCAAATGAGGAACCAATTATGCCCATGACAACTAACCTTACGGCAGTAAAATTTGTTTGAATAAATTTTTTAGGGTACATCATTTGTTAATTTGCAAAAGATTACTCATATTCACTAGTAAATGGGCAAATGAAAGATGAAAATCTATTAAATAAAAAAGAAATAAACAACAAATCAGATGAATAATATAAACACTTATTTAGAAGTTCCACCTGTCAATACATAGCTCAAACCCGAAGAGCTAGATGTATCTGCAGTTTCAGCAATCCGATTAAGATCCATTTGAAGTGACCGCCCCATGCCCAGCAACCCAACCTATGAAAGTCAGTAATGAGAAAATTCAGAAGAACTGCTTTCTCAAATTCAAGAAAGATTTTAAGAAGTGAGTCAGAACTCAACTTCCAAACAAAAGCCTCTATGTATGATGTAACAACGCCACAGTTACTTCATAGCCAACTAAATGAACCTACCTTATAAATATGATTAAAAAAAATACACTACTATACCTGTATAACCTAAAACTTCAAATTGCTAAACTATATTTATGACTTTTGGACATTTCCACAATAGTTGAGTACTTGACTTGCAGGGGCAGAAGATATATAATTGGAGCTTATGTTGGTATTATCATGGTTAATGTTCTTTACATTTTTTAACCGTGGAGTTTGCTGAATATGGTAACTTCAGAAATCCCCCAAAGCTTTCAATTCATAAACCCTAAATTCCATGCCAGACTGCACTTACGAACACATTATTTCTTGGTGCTGAATATATTGCTTCGTAAAGCAGAACACAAGATTGATTTAAAAGAATCATTCAAATAATTATCTTCCCCCCTCCCAAAAAAAAAAAATTCCCACTTAAGTCCAACCACCGTAGTCCCATCACAAAGCCCAAGACATTTCCATAAAAAGAAAAGCAACATCCAACAAACATATTTATACTGCGAGTACTGGAGGCCAATAATTTCACCCTTTCTCTTTTCTTGGTTAGCTTTAGATTTGATAGATAAAAGCATCCTCATATGATCATAGATTTTTTGATACATCAATAGTTGGGAGTGAGGGGATTTGAACCCTAAATGTCTCTATTGGAAACATTAGGAGATGCCAGCCAATTGAGCTACTAGACTCTGGGCGCTCTTCTTTTCTTTTTTTGATAAGTAATAAGGATATATATTCAAGAAACTACCTTATGCAGAAAAACATAAGGCAGAGAGAAAAGTACAATGGGAAAGAAAGAGAGAAAAAGAAAAAAAGAAAGGAAAGGGTACTAATTACACAGGAGAGAGCTAAGGAACAAAGGGAGGGAATCAGTAAAGGTGAGTCCCCAAGCCCAAGACCAGTCAAACAGAGAGCCACTGAAAGAGGCCAATAACTGGTCATCCAAACTTTCCATGTCCTCAAAAGTCCTCCTATTTCGCTCCCTCCAAAGACACTACATCAAGAATAATGGAGCTAAGTTCCAAATGCTAGACATGCTTTCCAGGCCAATTCCACCAACCAAATAGAGTGTCCGCAACCAATCTTGGCAAGACCCAAAAAATCCCAAAAGATCTAAATACCAAACTTCACAGCCGATAAGCCTTACCACAGTGAAGTAAAAGATGATCCACCGTCTCCCCATTACAACGGCACATGATACACTAGTCAACAAAAGCCAACCTTCTACCCCTCAAATTTTCTCTATTAGCTAATGACCACTGAGCCACTTTCTCCCCCCATATGGACCGGAGTGTTAGGTTGCAGATTCAATACTGCTAACAAATGTTTTACTTACCAATAAAGATTATTTTAAAAAAAAAAAAAAGAAATCAGCATTTTGACAGACAGAAACAACTGTTACAAAAAATACTAGAATCAAACCAAGAACCTTTTTTTTTTTATTGGTAAGTTACACAAAGTGATCTTAAACCAACTCCCTAGCATCCAACTTTCTCTTACAAGTAAGTGCCATTTGAACCAAAGCTCATTCACTTATCAGTCCAACAAACATTTTGGCCACAAGTACTTGTGTGACCAAAATTCAATCATTATTTTGGACAAAACTTAGGTACAGTTACTCATCTATTCTACCTTAGTTTCCCTGATCAAATTCAACCGGCACAACCATGAAGTTTTTTTGGCTTATTAGTCATCATTTTCAAGGTCACATAATTGAATTTAACAGAATAACATAAGGTGCACCACATAAGAAACTTTTTTTTGACAAGTACACATAAGAAACTATAACTAAGTTTTACCTAGCTTGGTCAAATGAAATTTTATACTAAACAAAACAGTCATTTCACAAACTCTTTAGACAAACATGTCAAAACATCAAAATCAGATAACAAAACCCATGTGAGCAAGTAAAATCAAAACAATCCCAAAATTCTCTCCCACAGTACCTGAAGCTTGAGCACACTGGTTTTCTCAGTGGCAGTAAGCACACCACCCTCCGACCGATCCGAAAGAACCCCCGAAACCAAAACAAACGCTGCGAAACCCATCAAAATGAAGAAGAAACTCGACCCGACCCCCACAGCCGGCCCCATATAAAACCCGCCACCACCGCCGAAAGGCGACGGCGCATAATACGGAGCCGAAAAAGAAAACCCACCTCCCGAATTCCTCGGCACCGAATAACTCCTCGACGATGACGACGAGGAAAACGACCTGCCGCCCATTCGGCCACCGGAGGCGGCCAATGCCGAATTGGGATCGTATAACAACAGCAAACCCAATAGAACAGCGGCCACCGCTGGTTTTCTCAATGCTTTTATTGCATTAAGGAGAGTATTTGCAAAAACCTCAAATGGGTTTTGGGTTTTAGAGTCGGAGGACAAGTCTAAGTCGGTGGTTACATGGTTCTTGTTCTTGTTGGTGAAGATAAAGCATTTAAAACTGAGTTTGGAGGAGGTTTGAAGGTTCAAATTCAAGGCTCCTGATAATTTAACGGGTCTGGTGAATGAGGTGGTGGTGGTGGTTGGGAGGAGTCTAGGAGGAGAAGGAGGAGGGAGGTGGATAGAGAAGGTGTGGTTCCATTTCAATGAAGCTGTGGTGGTGGTGGCCATGTAAGAGATAGAGATAGAGAGAGAGATTGTGGGTTTTTGGTTTTGGGTTTTGGGAGTGAGATATTATTGTTGGTGGTGGTGACTTGAGGAAGAGAATGTGTTGTGGTTTGTGTTTGTGGACTTGGGGAGGAAAATCTGGGTGATTGTGAATTGGGCGAGTCATGGCTAGGCAGCTGTGGTTTTGAGTGGACAACCTCATCTCATCTCAATATCAAACGTGTCTTTTTCGTTATTTTATTCTTCTTTTGGAGGCACGTGACTACATGAGGGTATCACGTGACATTGTATATGCATGTGATCTAACCCCAAAAAAGAAAAAAAAGTGTGATATAATTTTCCTTAAACACTAGTTTTAATCTTTTCTCATTTTAGTCATTTAACTTTTTTTTTTTTTTTTTTTTTTTTTTTTTTTTTTTTTTACTTTTTTTGAGAAACAGTCATTTAACTTGTATGGCTTATTTGGTAGTGTTGTTCAAACAATGGTTTTCAGTATGCCCCTTTAACTACAAAAACAAAATATAAAAAAAATATGGACTAAACAAAAATTGTGTACAAAATAAGAAACATATATTTTGTATGTTATACTTTGTTGATGTGTTTTATAATATGAAATATTTAAAAAATACTTATTTTGTATGTAGTATTTTGTTGAATATGAAATAGATGTTAATTTTTATTTTCATAATTTTTTTTTTTGGTTTTAAGCTTTGGCCCCCTTATATATGAATCCTAGTTCCGTTCCTGGTAGTTAGTAGTGATGTTTTATTATGGGAGTTTGAATTACAATTCTCAATTAGAGTGTTTAAAACATGTATTTTGAAAACTCATCTATACCAATTTTTAGTTTTCAAGTAATATTGTTAATTGGTTTTTTTAAAATAAGTTGAAAATTGTTGAGCCCATGGACAAGATCAAACATTTTTTTTTTCTCTCTTTTTCTCCCATGAGCCCACCTCTTTGTTCTTCTCTCTCTCTCTCTCTCTCTTTTCTTTTCTCTATCCTAAAATATATAATAGTATTCTTTTATTGTACATTCATCATTTTTTTCACATTTTAAAATTTGTTATTTGAAATATGGTATCAAACACAATTTTTTTTTGAATTATAAATAATTTAAATACGTATTTTCACAACAATTTTCAAACTATAAATTTTCACATCATTTTGAATATTAATACATAAACAACACTACCAATTGGGCCCAATATTTTTCTAATGTAGTTTTTCCATCTATTTTCGTCCAAATCATGTTATCACACCCATCTGTTTCCAAAAGAAAAACCACATTGCGTAATATGGCTTCTCTAACCCTAGCACCTATGAGTCTTTTAGAAGATTGCTTCTTGCCATGTGTAGGTGTACCCTCCCATCCCTCTAGACTAGTGGTAATGGTTTTTATGTTATAGTCTTATAGATATGGTAGCAATGGCTTTTATGTTGAGGATATGGTGGTGAGAAAAGTGGAATTGGAGAAAGTCCAGTAAATCTATTGAATCAATTTCACACGCAAATGAGGGAAGATGAGATGTTGTAGTCAAAGTTGGATTGGTCAAATAGATAATCAAAAAAAGGTCACCACCACCCATTGAGGGAAAAGCAAAATCCATTTAAATCAGAGTGAGATATGGATAGAAGCCTTGTAGTTCAACGACTCAGACAACGATAAGTTCTATTTGATAACCTATTACCTATGGTGGAGACCTTGCTAGAACTAAACTTTGTAATATAAAAATGGTTTGCATTTAATATCTATCTACTCCTTGGTACTAAAAAAAAATCAATGGATTAAAGGGGCATATTTAAAAATAAATACATAAAAAAAATTGAAATCATAACTCATTAGTTCTTTTCTTTTTTGTTTTGTTTTGTTTTGTTTTTTTTTTTGAGGAACCAACTCATTAGTTCTTTACAAGTCATATATTCCACACCAAAAAGTCTTTAAAAATAAAATAAAAATGAGGCCTGCCAGAAATTTGTATGGTCCCAACTCTCAACTCCCAAATGGCCCATATAGTCCAATTTAAAAGAAGTTTAGTTTTTTCTTCTCCGGCCCAGCCCAGCCCAACAAACCCAACCCACGCAGTCCCATTTGAGAGCATCATTTGGAAACCCTAGCTCTATATATAAAACCCTAATATTTGTCTCTGAGCTGCCTCTATTGCCTGCGCGAGTGTGTGAGATTCTGTGTGTGTGTTTGTGGCCTTAGTCGCGCCCCTGTACTTCGCAAACCAATCTTCAAACAAGCAAACATGGCGGAAAAGGCAGTGACTATCCGTACCAGGAAGTTCATGACCAACAGGCTTCTCTCCAGAAAACAATTCGTGAGTTTTATTTTATTTTTGAAAATTTTCCCATTTTCACTTTTGTATAGCGTTTTCCCTTCGAATTCTCGGTTACCAAACAAAATTTTAGATCTTTTAGGAACAACCCTTTTCATATCGATGAAAAAGAACAACTTTGGATCTGATGGGTTGGTGGGGTTTTGTGTTTTATGTGAAGTTATGTTGTTTTATTGTGTTATTTTTCTTGGTATGCAAACAGGGACTAATGGGTTTGTGTTGTTAGTGTCTGTTTTTCTATGTTTTTTTTTTTTTCATTTGGGTTCTTGTTGCGAGATTAGATATAACAAAACAGATTGTAGAAATGTTGGATCTCAATTAGTATGATAATCTCCAAGCATTAAGGAATGGAAATATGAGCTGGTTATTGCATTCGATTGGCGCCCAAATTAATTATTGCTGACCTATTCGGGACCTTAATAGGAACTGGGAAGTGTAAGTGTAAGGGATAAGCTTCTGATGGTGCTTGTTTTCCCTCATTTCTAGGTGACCAATCAGGTCAAAATGGGGTTTGTGTTGTTTCAGCTACTATTTAAAGGTTCAACCTGAGAAGTTTTAGTGGGACTTAGATATTGAATCCTTGGTGTGTGATCTTATGGAAAAGAAGATAAGTTGTTAAAGTTATGGAAAAGAAGGTAGGTTGTTATCCTCAATTTATAGGAGTAAATTATTTCTAGTTAGCAATGTGTTTAAATTAATTGTGAATTAAGATTGACTGTGTACAAAAAGTTGTCAATTATGTGATTTAGAGTTGGATTAAATGTTGTTTATTGTCATCCTGGAAAAAAAGGTTCTGATTCTTACCATTTGTTTTTTCACAAACAGAACTTAGGTTAGGTCTTTCTGCTTTTTTTCCTGACACAAAATGTTGGATGTAATTTATTTCCAACAATAAGAGATTATGATTTTTTTTGACTTGAAAGCCCTGTTTATTTTGATGCTCTTTTGTTGCAGGTCATTGATGTTCTTCATCCAGGAAGACCCAATGTTTCCAAGGTAAATCCAAATTCAATGACAGATGTTTATACATATACAAAAAAGAAAAGAAATGTTCCGGACTGTTAAACTTCTAATATACTGTTGAGCAACTAAATGGCATCATTAATTGAATTGGGGTTTTCATTTTCTGTAATATAAAGGCTGAGCTGAAGGAGAAGCTGTCAAAGATGTATGAAGTGAAAGACACAAATGCAATCTTCGTTTTCAAGTTCCGGACTCACTTTGGAGGTGGAAAATCAACCGGTTTTGGTTTGATTTATGACTCTGTTGAGAATGCCAAAAAATACGAACCCAAGTACAGGCTCATCAGGGTAATTTTATATGGCCTACTTTTGCTTAATTTGTAATTCTAATTTATTGATTAATATTAACCAGTTTTGGTTTGATTTATTAATTCGTCACCCCACCCCTCACAAAAAAAAGAGGGAGGGGGATGAGTTCTGTCTCGAGTGTATCCTCTCCCTGTAAGAATAGGATGGAGGATGAAGGTTGACATTGTGGGATCAATGCCCATTTGGTTGATAAAGGTGTTGCTGTTTATTAAAGATATATCTGTTGTTCTATTAATGTTGCTTTATACTTTTAGGTTGCACCATGGGTTGTTGGGTGATTGTAGTTTGCAGTTCGATCTATTTTTTTTATTCTTGTTCCTTGTTTGTTTCTACCATAACTTTTTTGTTCTGGAAATATTTATTTTATAAGCAAGAAAGAATTATATTGAAATAGATACTTTATGCAAAAAGAGCACAAAGCAATCCAAAAATTTACAAGGAAGAAAAAAAGAAAAAAAACACAATAAATTTTTTTGGTGTTATGCTTAATTTATGCTGTTATTCTCTGTAGCTAATAGGCATCTTGCTTAGATACCTCATAAATTTATTCTAAATATGCGAATTCTGTTGCAAGTTTCCAAAATTTTCCACAAATCTCCTTCCTCATCCCCCCCTTTTTCTGTTAATTCTGTGTAACACCATACTGTTTGCTATCTGGCTCTATTTATTAAAGTGTTTCCTCTGTTTATATCTCATCATTCAGATCTGTGATAGTAAAAATATGGAATATACTTGAGATAATCCTTAAAAATTTGTGGTTCAATGGTCCTGCTGTTAAAGTTACATTGACTTGTATAATTTGTTTGTCACTTTATTTATGGTGTTTTATGAACAATAAGTGCTAAAGAGGGGACAATAGCCATTATCGTTGTATGTCATATGAAAATGTGTTTATTATTTGTCTATTGGGCAATGTTGTGTTTAGATATTTGGCGGTCTGACTAGTCAATCTTGATGTTAATATTAGCTGGCTAGCCTTCATTACGTTTTGTTAATGTTTTTATACAATTGGTAGTGCTCGTCTTTTATTTTACTTGACCTTAAACAACTTCTTAAGTTTAACTTAAATCTCTAGGTCTAGCTACAAACTTGGAGCCTTAGGCTACAACCAACAATAGAAAGATGGCATGTGTTCTTGTCATGTACAGTGCACGACTCACTTAAAATGATTGTATATGGTCACTTAGGTGTGGTTTAGTAAGTCATGCATTGCACTTGATAGGGACACATGTCATCTTCCTATTGTTTTCTTTGCTTTGTTATTTTGTTACATTGCACTTGAATATACTGTCATACTTGCACATCCTTGCTTTGATGGTAAGTTAAGCTTGAAATAATGTTTCAACTTAGAATTTTTCATGTGTTTACAGTTGATTGTTCTGTGTATATGCACTGATATTTTATTATTTTTCCATGGCAGAATGGACTTGATACTAAGGTAGAGAAGTCAAGGAAGCAGATGAAGGAAAGGAAGAACAGGGCCAAGAAGATCCGTGGAGTAAAGAAGGTAAGCTGATTTCTTAAATTTGTTTGGTGCTTTCTTGATGGTAATCCGCTTCTTACGTATTTGTTTCTTCCATTTGTGTTGCAGACAAAGGCTTCAGATGCTGCCAAGGGAAAGAAGAAATGAGTTTTTCATGATTCTTATAGACCTGATTTGCAGCAATGGACTTTATTTAATAGCTCTATTTTCTTCTTAGGATTTCTCAAAATGAAATCTTTTGTTGTTAGCATTGGTTTTGGTGTTTTCTGATGTTTTGTTATACTATCAGATTTTGAGTATTATGCAGAGGATGATTTTGAAATTTTTGGCAACACATTTCCAGAAATGTTCCATCAATGAGCTGTGAATAAGGCCAATTATAATTAGTTGTAGAATTTTAGGACCATGCGGGGTGGGCTTATAAAATGATGCTTCTGGGTTTTCTTATAAGATTGAAATTGTGTTGTCTACCTGTCTAGTACACAATTTCAGCTCAATCTTGGGCTATTATGGTAGTGTTTGGATCCGCGTTTGTTAGCTTATTTCAGCGTCTGCGTTTAAAACTCAGATGAGAACCATGCTATAGTAGAAAAAATAAATGCTGAGATGAAACGCCCAAAATGCGTAGCTGTATTTTTCTCAACGCACCATTTCAATAATTCTTCAGTTTGTGTACTGGCATGCGTGTATTGTTCCTTTTGTTTTCATTATTTTTTTTGGAAGAACTTGTTCTTCCCAGCAATCTGAAACCCAGCAAAACAGTGAAACTAAAACCGTTTTGGAAGAACGTGAAAAAATCCAAACGGATCAACCCATCAAATCCATATGAAACCAAAAGCAAATCAAACCTATTAAATCCATATGAAACCAAAACCAAATCAAACTTATCAAACGGATCTACCCATCAAATCCACTATCGATCAACCCATTCACCACCACTGAGTTTCGATCAACCCATCAAACCCACTGCCAATCAACCCATCCACCACCACTGAGTTCCCAAATCAAGAAACTAAAACATTAGTTCTTCATAAGACCAAACTCCATGGGAGAAAGAGGAAGCTCAATCTTATGCATATCGAAGAGAGAGAAAGAGGGATGTCTACTGGGAAAGGAGTGAAAAAAAACAAAACAAAACAAAACAAAAAAAACAAAAGTTCCAAACGCACTACAATAGTCCCAAATTATTTGTTATAGTGTTTTTCAGTTTTTAGTTTTTAATTTTCAGCAAAATAAATTGTATCCAAACGGACCCTATATGTATTGAACGGAAGTTCTTTTTCCAGAATACTAAAGTGGGGGAGTTACTATAGCTATTTATCTGTTCTGAAGTCAATGCGGCTGAGATGGTTGTGTTGGATTGGACAAGCAAAAGGCATTCTAGGAGCATTCACATGGCTTATTTAAAATATAGCATATGAACACAAGAAAAACAGTCAGCATCGAATTATCAATTAATTAGCAAAATGTCATTTAGTTAACGTGCTAAAAACAATAGAGAATGCTGTAGTTTAGGTCAATGATTACGTTGATGTGAAATCTCTTATTTTTGGTGGTTAACTTAATAGCGTGTCCTTGTTCCTTATTGGTTAGAGATTAGTCAGCTTGCTTTGTTACATTTGAAAAGATGCGGCTGGGTGGTTTGTCTTGTAATGAGATTGTTGAAGTATGCATTTCCATTTTCTATCTATGATGTTTCTATTATGTGTGTATTTTGAGAGTAAAACCCCGGTTTATAATAACCCAGAAAAAACCCGGTCTGTTGCCTCTAATAAATAGTCACATTTAAATAAAATACTAATTGATTGTGCTTCATTTGAAGGCAATCCAATTATATGTCCTATGTGATTAAAAAAAATCCATATTTAAAAAGTAAAAATGGACAAAACGTCCCTAAGTGCAACCTTCCCAAGTTTAATGTACAGTCCTCTCTCTATTCATGAAATTGGAACAAAAATCTAGCAATAATTCATTATTCTTTTACTGATGAGTCAGTAAATTTTTTTTCTTTGAAATTCTAATTTCATTTATGATAAAAAAATGGATTCCCTTTATTATTATAATTTTAAGTTAAGAGATGATTCAAGCTTATGACATTCGTTTTATGATAATTGTTCTTACCATTTGTTAAGTTCTTTATTTGAAAACAAGAATTTTTAACAAATACAATTAACAAACATGTTTGGAAGAAAATGTTAAATAATCACTCTCTTTCATCCTTATTTAGTATGCAAACCTATCAACCATCACTCTCCCCTCTTCCTTTGTGGTAATAAATAATAATCAATCGATATAGTCTTATAGAAAGTTAAGAATGATCAAAATCTATTTGGTGATTATGGCATATTATATTGGTTCTTGTTCTTTATCCCAAAAGATAGTTTGGTGTTATGTAACTGTGTGGACCTGATTTAAACTTTTAACCCAACAAATGTGGACTTAACCCTAAAACAATAAATTTGTAGAGAGTGGGTTGAAGAACTAGGCTCTAATGAATTGAACAATGGATAACTTTAATTTGAACGACTGTAAAACATAAACAAGAGACTTTTTTTTTTTTTTTTTTTATATAAGTACATAAACAAGAGACTTGATCTTAATATATTTTCAATCCGAGGAGGTCTTCCTTCTGTGACTTAATCACAATTGGATACAAAGATAATTTCAATTGTTTAGTCTATTCTTTTTTTTCTCCTCCTTCATGAAGAGTTCTTCACATTATATATCCTCATTTGGACCATCTTTATCCTACACCTGTTGATCATCCGAGCCCTTATTTGAGTATCTGTCCCATCAGACACCTTTTCTGGTTCTCTGTGAGTTGTGGTAACCAAGGTAGCACTGTTTAGAAGTCTTCTCCACATAAATGCAACAAAAAAAGTAGCCGCAGTGCATTTAATGCGGTGGTGGCAGCTTTCCTTTAGATATTTTTAGGTTTCCTTCATTCTCGTATGTTCATGAGGCATGTCCTTATCACTGGAGTTTCTTGAAAGATCACTCTAATTTGCTAGAGTACATACTTTGAACTATATTTATCAAATCCGAGAAGGCATGTCCTTATCACTGGAGTTTCTTGAAAGATCACTCTAATTGCTAGAGTACATACTTTGAACCATATTTATCAAATCCGAGAAGGAGCACCTTCTCGGACAACCTTTCATTTTCTCCCTACTTATGGGACTTTAACTAGGAACATCTAATAATTATTTGCTCCTCCTCGGATCTATCTATGTTCTCGGATAAAGCCCAAGGCCCAATATACGATCTTGGACCCTTACCCCTATAGTAACAATTTGTTCAAATGTAGAATTAAGGAATTTATTTGTGGTGAGAGCAGTCCTCCCCTACAGAGTTTGATCCGTAGATTATTTAGAACTTCGGAAGATGGTCAAGGTAGCTTGCTTCCAAGCCACTGCACTAGATGCGTGTGTAGTCGTAAAGTAAACCAGAGGTTCGCCTCCCCTTGGAGGAGCCCTTCCGAAACAGTAGAAAAGTGTGGTGAGGTGGGATTGAGATGTTGGGGGTGGGATCATATGTAAGTTGAAGCATACGGAGGTTGTGTGAAGAGCGATGGCTAGAGGAGGTGTATATTTATATATACCTTAAATTTGATTATTATATTGTGATTAGGTTTTGTTGTGTATGTTAATATTTAATGATTCTATTTATTTGAGAAAAAAATATATGAAAGCAACTTAAAATTGGGAAAGAAATAACCAAAATAATTCGGAAAATTGCAGTAATTTTCTATAAAGTTTCTGTGATTACACTCACCCACTCTATATTTTGGAATATGAGTACGAAGTATGACACACACCTCCCATAAAATGCAAATTATTTACATTGACCTCCCTTAGATGATCGAAATAAGACCTTAACAAAGGAAAAAAAAAAAAAAAAAAATTCTTGAAAACAAATCTCAAATTTGCTATTTGAGGAGGTATGGACGATAGTTTAAGTAGAGGGTAAAATAGGAAATTCATTTAAAAAAAAGTCTTTTTCAGTCATCCAAAGAAGTTTACTGTAAATAATTTTTTATTTTAGAGGAGGTACGTGTCTTATTCTAAATTAAAGGAGAGATGAGTGTAAACATGGAAAATCTTATGAAGAATGATGCTAAGTTATCCTAAAATATTCCTAAGAAAAAAAAAGAAAAAGAGAATTCCAAAATTTTTCCAAATCAATTGATTGGACTATGAGAAACAGCGTGGAAATCATGTCCTATCAATTTCAAATTGTTATTTGTAGCCCCAATTGGGTACCAAATCCCAACCATTTACTTTGTAATTTAGGGTGACAACGGTTTGGACACTCTGAACTCTGAAGTCTGAAACCTTGGTGGTTTCCACTTTAGGATTGGCCAAATCTATTGTTCGGTACATGTGGAAAAGAAGAAAAATGGAATCAATTCACTTGGCTTTGAAAGTTTCTCTAAAGATGGATTGGAAAGCAGTACAGTACATTCAGTTCAGCTCATTATCACTGTTTGTTTGCTTTTAAGATGAGATATGCATGAAGGGGATTGTTTCTTTTTCTTTTTTTTTTTTAGTCAAATAGCAAAGTATTAAATAATGTCAGAGGCAGATAGGGATGAAAATTCGGAGAAAAAGCAGGGAATCTACTTTGCAAAATCTTTTGTAAGCCTTTACCAACAAGGAATTGCTACATATTTGTAATCTTGCTAAAGAGCTTTAGACCAACACTGGAATTCATTTTTTAGCATCAAAGTTTTTTAATGCCTTGTTCTAACTTATAATAGAAATAGTGTTTTGTTCAAATCCCCCCTCCCATAGTAATTATGGATTTATCATGAAAAAGAGAAAGAGAGCGAGTTAATAATAATCATAATCATTCAAATTGAATGTCTTTATTAAAAATTCTAAGCAATATCGTTAAATTACAAAACTCTTGGAAAAAATTTTATAATTTTTTTTGATAAATATAATATAATTTCAATTTATGGTGTTCGCTCCATGATGATTGATCTTTATTATTAAGTCAAGATGCTAATGAATTTTTGGTGTAGACGGGATTCAAATCCGAGTTCTCTTATTCGATGACACAAGACTTTTCATGGCAAAACTTGCCAAACGGACCATCTAGCTTGATTACTTGATCGAGTAATTAACCACTGCCATTTCCGTGCATTTTGGTGGAAAAGAAGGCTAGTGCTTAGCTCTTACGACAAGAAAATTAGGCTGAAATTTTTCCTAATGAATCTTACAGTAATGTCACAGTTCAATGCTATTGCTTGTGGGGCTTGTAGTCCTCTTAGTTGGCATTGCTTGTGGGGCTAATGGTTCTAACTTTGGTCGGTTTGACGAGTTTTCAGTTTTGGACTCTGGATATATACATGTGCATACAAATTGGTCGGTACCATTGGTATTTCACTTTTTGCTCCATGTGCTTCACTAGAAAACCTCTATTCTTGGGTATGAAGCAGATCATTTCGTCCAAGAAATAAAGCAAGACTCTGCATATATTATCAACTGCCTGTCAAAACCAAAATTTCTCAAGTGGTCTTTCGTTTTTAAATATATTTTTTTATTTATTTTTTTTATAACCTCGTTTTTAAATATATATATGTATAACCCCATAAAATCCAAATCCAAGTCCGCTATTTTTTATCAACTGGCTGTTAAACTATACTTCTCAAAAAAATATATATACACTTCACGACTTCTCTGTCATCTCTGAATTTGTCAAACAAAAAATAATAATTAAAAAAAAAAAAAAATCTAACCCTATGAAATCCAAATCCGCTATAGCTTGCACCCCAAAATTTTTAGACACTTGACAGGCTTTTGCCTTTTTCCCTGGATTTGACCGGGTTTTGAAGTGGTGGCGTTTTATAGGTTTAATGTAAACCGTAAAGTAAACCATTTCCGAAGGCACTAGGAAAGAGCCTAAAGTGGACCTTAAATCTTAAACATATTTTTCTATCTCTATATTCAAATGCTGGACCTTAGCATTAATTGCTTGAACAATAATTCTAGTGACATTGACCTTTTAACAATTTTTTCTTTGTTTAAATTCACAATTGCTGAGTAAATTTGTTGCAGAACTTAATTACCATAATTTTGAGAAAATTAGAAAAAAAAAGTTTATATCCTTAGCATTATTCCTTCGTTTTCCCCTAATGTGAAGCAATGAAAGTGTGGTTTCCTAAAAAGGGTGACCTAATTGAGCATGAAGCCAAACAAGAGCCAATTGTTGCCTTCCTTTTTTTTTTTTTTGGAAGAATACTTTTCATGTTTATAAATTCATGGCTAAATTATATTTGTTTGTTGCAGTAGCAATGTAGCATAGCCCTCTCTCAATCCTTTGAAATCTATGCTAATATTATTCCATGTGAATTGAATGAAACATTTTGACTCTCACCAAACAGGAGGTCAAGATTCCAAGTCTTGATAAAGACACTGAATGGGAATTAACTCTAGGCCAAGGAGTAGAACCCCAACCTACAGGGTGGATTGGAAGATAATGGAATGTTTGGTAATGTTGTTTGAACAACAGTTTTCGTTGTTTAAACAACACAACACATATTTTCATAATATTTTTTTACCTACATGTATTTCCACATACAACACTTAAACAACGTTACTAGAAATCTTTTATCAAACAAGCTTTTTTGAAATTTACATTTATGGTGTATGATCTTTCTAGGTGTGAAAGCGTAACTTTAAGATAGTTCATCATCAATTCACATTTTGGTTCTGCCTCCTCCTATAAAGATCATATACAATTCATAGTGTTCAGCCAAAAAAACAAAAAAAACAAAAAACAAAAAACCAAAATTAATCAAGGTGAGCCGCCCATACACACCATAGGACATACATATATAATAAAGGAAATGTGCTACTTGTGTTTCACACAACAAAATAAAAAAGTCCCATACATTACGAAAGCTGATTATGTTGGTTAATCATAAGTCATTACAAAAATAAAGTAGAATAAGTTGTCCTTTAGCCAAGAGAAGCAGAAAAAGAATAGGTGGTACACGTCATATTATCTTAATTTTTTATGGATAAAATATATGCATAGTTGGAAAAACATATCCTGTAATGACCCTAATAACATTCTGTTTAACTTTAAGATAGTTCATCATCGATTCACATTTTGGTTCTGTCTCCTCCTATAAAGATCATATACAATTCATAGTGTTCAGCCAAAAAAAATTAATCAAGGTGAGCGGCCCATACACACCATAGGACATACATATATAATAAAGGAAAGGTGCTACTTGTGTTTCACACAACAAAATAAAAAAGTCCCATACATTACGAAAGCTGATTATATTGGTTAATCATTAGTCATTTCAAAAAATAATGTAGAATAAGTTGTCCTTTAGCCAAGAGAAGCAGAAAAAGAATAGGTGGTACACGTCATATTATCTTAATTTTTTATGGATAAAATATATGCATAGTTGGAAAAACATATCCCGTAATGATCATAGTAACATTCTGTTTTGAATGAAAGATTTTTTGAGGTTTAATCTATAGAGTGGAGGCTTGGGTTAAGCTCGAAGAAAATTTTTTGATCCGTTTCTTAGTCCATTGTGAATCCTCTGCATGAGATATAAATACCGTTGTTTTTTATTAGAATTTTGGTGCGTTGTTTTGAGAAAGAAAAATTATATTGCCGCACCTTGTATTTTTTATTGAAAATAGTAAAATTATTGTAATCTTGTGAACGTAGATAAATTGCCGAATCACGTAAATATTGTCATATGTGATTTTTTTTTTTTTTGTGTGCATATTTTCTCTATTTTTGCCTCTCATAAATCTGGGAAATCTTGTAAATTCCTTACACATGCCTATCACACCTATCGCATGAGAGGTGCCTTACATATTCCTATTATACTATATATAGGCATATATCCTTTTATATAATTTTTTTCTATAATTTGTTGCTTGAGGATAAAATAATTTTAATCTTAAACGTTTTTGTTGAAAATAAAAAAAAAAAAATGACAACTACTTAAACTAGGGGAATCTAGGTAACTAATTTAATTTTTCCAACTATCTAGTTAGTAGTTAAGGTTTCAAAACTATATTTTTTATTAGCATCTCGAGTCTTTGAGACTCGATTTTGGCTTATAAATCGAGTCTCAAAGACTCGATTTTTATGGTTTAATCACATTTGATGTGGCATTTTTTTGCCATGTGGTAACCACCTGGAAATCGAGCCTCTAAGGCTCGATTTATAAACCAAAAAAATTTAAAAAAAAATTTGAAGTATCATGTACTAGCCAAAATACCCAAAAACAAATTTCAGAAATCCCAGACACAACAATCCCAAACTTAGAGACTTAGATCAGAGGGAGAGAGAGCTCACCTCACTGGCACGCGGCCTGGGCTCGCGCGAAGGCCTGGGTCACGCGCGGCCTGGGCTGGCGCGACGGCCTGGGCTCCGCCTGGCCTGGGTCGCGGCCTGGGCTGGCGCGACTGCCTGGGTCGCGCACAGCCTGGGCTCGAGCGCGAGCCTGGGTCGCGTAATGGCCTGGGCTCGTGCGAGGCCTGGGCTCCCGCGCCGGCCTAGGCTCGAGTGATGGCCTGGGTCGCGCGCGGCTTGGGCTCGCGCGCCGACCTGGGTCGCGCGTGGCCTGGGCTCGCGCGGCCTAGGTTCTGGTGATTTTTTTTATCCGATCTCACTCCGATCTCCATCTTCTCCGATGTTCTAGTGGTTTTTTTCTCCGATCTTGATCTTCTCTCTCTTTTCTGTTTCTGGGTTTTTTTCTTTTCTCTAGTTGTCCTCTAATGTTCTAGTCTGATTTGTTCTTATTTATAAGGGTTATAAATCGAGTCTTAGAGACTTGATTTCCATGTAATCGCCACGTGGAAAAATATGCCACATCGGACATAATTAGAGCATAGAAATCGAGTCTTTGATGCTCGATTTATAGGCCAAAATCGAGTCTTTTAGACTCGAGATGCTAATAAATAATATAGTTTGTGAACTGAAACTACTAACTAGATAGTTGGGAAATTATGGCTAATTTCCCATTTCCTCCCTTAAACTACAATATTCTTGTATAATTGGATTTAGCTTATAAGAAATAAATAAATAAAATTAAAACGAAATGTAATAGTAAATATTAGTTCCTAGTGGACAAAATAGTAGATAACCTAACTTACAAGTTACAAAAGCACCGACATCTCTCTCTGTCCCTATTCTTTTTTTTTTTTTGGTGAAACTCTGTCCCTATTCTTGTCATGACTTGTGCATACCCAAGTCATCATGCTAACTAAGTGGGTCATTATTTCATGCACCGATGTCTCTCTCTCTACCACTTGCTTGTGTGAGGATTAGGTATAGAACTATAGAAGTATTTCCTCTAGAGTGGAGGGCTTAACTAGTGGGAAAAGAATATTAATTAGTTGCATAGGTATTTCAAGATAAGCATAATAATATATTAAACTGAATACTAGGATTGGAGGGTTTTTTCATTTTTTTTTTTGTGGGTTGTGCATGCAGATTTTATGTCTTGTAAAATAATAAAAAAAGAGTTTTCATCGATTATTTTAATTATTTTTGTGGAGGGGTGAGCTCCTTTAGAAGGCTGCTTTGGGTTTAGGTGTGACCCTCACAGTTTTGTCCCACATCAGGAAACTACGCCTCCCACCTTCACCTTTTTGACCCACAAATATTTAACCAAATCTGTACAAAAAAGCACTTGCCAACTAGAGTATGCATCTATCACCATTGACCCACAAACATTTAACCAAAAAGGACCGTGAGGGTGTGTTTGGATACTGCTTATTGCTGAACACTCCAAACCCCTTCATGTGCTGACTTTGGTTTTTCCAGCATTGTCAGTTTAGAACCTTACTCTGCTCCAACTGTAATTTCAAGCACGGAAGATAGCTATCATCTATGGGATCATTAACAGCACAAACCTAGATGCTGTCGCATATTATTTATATGTTTTGAATGCTGAACTGAACTCAATGTCAATCTATTATATGCGGGATTTAAGAAAAGTTTCGGAACAACGTGATGCTTGATTTGCTTTATGTCCACCCTGCTCATCCTCTGGCTTCACATATAATCTGGTATTATGGAATATATTCTCAGTTGCCTCCAGATGAAAGATTTGTTTGGGTAATTCAAGCAAATGCTAGGTTAGTCGATCTCATTGTAAATCAGTTATCTAGTTTGAAAAATAATGATAATTTTTTTTTCATGCACATACATTGGTAGATAATATTAGTAAGCACATACACATAATCAGCTATATATTTTCCATGTTGTAATTGTCAAAAGTTGTAGTAACACATTTAAGTCAATTAAGGATGAATAAAGGGTTCACTTACATCACTGTGACATTAACATATAATTACCCAAAAATAAGCATCATAATCACTCATCAACATCTTTGATTTGAGTCATGACTGCATCTTACAATTCACCACGGCTAATATAACTGCACAACAAAAAGAAAAACAAAATGAGAAAATTAATTCCAAAGTAAAAATGAAATTTTAAACTCACAAAAAGAGAAAGAAATTTCATAAAAAAGAAAACGCACTTGTTAGGGAGTGTATTTGCATCTGGAAAATAAATTCTCGGAAACCTAGTTTTACCACCGCAGCTATCAAGTTGTTCTCTACAATGTTTAGGAATTCCAATGGTGTCGAAGCAAATGTGAACCTCTAATAGTTGAGGTGCACCTTGTCTAAAGTTACATTTCAACTGCACATTTTGTTGAAATTCGGCATTGAATTTATGGTATAAAACATCCCTTAGGTATCCATTGCAACCACTGCGATCACCTATATAGAAAGAAACCAAAATTGCCATTAGTAATTCAGGAAAACCTAACCACAGAAAATCCAAACCCCAAACCTTTCAAGATAAAACCAAAAAGAAAGAACTTTTAGCCATAAAGAAAATAAAATCAAACAAAACAAGGAGAGATTTAAAAATGTAAATTACAAGTGAACTTAAGCATATACACAGGCCCCTAGCTCTTCCTTTAGCATCAATTGTTACCATGTTAGAGAACTTAAGTGAATTCATAGCACCACTGACAATTTGACATACAACAATTCAAACAAACACCCAAATCACCACAGGATTCTAACACATTATACATCCAAATTTTCCCAAAACCTAACCCATAATTCCAACCCACATCATTCCAAACCAAATTCTTAAGATCCAAATATCTTTAAAGGTAGACACATTTTATTTTTATTTTTATTTTTATGGAAATTGAAAGGAATTGCTCATTTAAGGAATTTCAGACATAGCTGGAAGATTAGCACCACATGTTACCTTCAGTTTAATAAACTCCTGTGTGCACACATATAAATAGACACGAATTCCCAGTATTCAACTACTATGTTTAATATACTTCTCAAAAAAAAAAAAAAACTACTGTGTTTAATACCATAGAGAAAAGTTTTTATATAACAAAATGTTCTTAGTCACGCATAGTTTTTGTTCCCATTTCGATCTGTGCCATATCCACAAAGACTTATTAATATTATATTATTATATTCACTTTCTGTCTCGTTGAGTGATTAGTTCCATTAAGTTAAGAGAAAACGAAATGGCCTATGATAGAATCAACCACTACACCAAAATAAGTCTATTATATCAAGCGTTAATACAGCAAAATTAGTATAGTGGTATTAGACATAATATCACATCTAAAAATTAAAATTCGTTGCAGTAGTAACTTAAAAATAGTAAATTATTACATTAATAATAATTAGTCGTAATAATTTATAATTTTCAGTTGCAATAGAGATTTTAATACTAAATTGAATTTAGAAAATTTTTTACAATAACTTAAATTGAAGAAATCAATTTTTTTTAATAACTTAAATTGAAGAAACCATTGTAATAACTTGATACCAATTATATATTTTGCGATATATTATAATAGATCGAAATTTTAAAGAGATGGCTTATTGCAACAAATTTAACATTGTAATAACTAAAATATCAATTATTTTACAATCTATTGCAATGACAAACATGAAGCTGCAATGAATATATTATTACAATGATCTAATTCTAATTATTTTACAATCTATTGTAAGAAAAAATATGAAAAATTTAACTATTACAATAAATATACTGTTACAATAATTTGAACCCAAATTATTTTTGTAAATTCTTTACAATCTATTGTAATAAAATTCATGAAATAATAGCCTATTGCTATAAGATATTCGAAATAATAAATTGTTTATTGCAATTGCAAATATATTATTACATCAAAATTTTCATTAAAATATTTAAGGTTTATTGCAACAAAATTTTTTTGTAGCACAAACTTATTACCTCAAATTTTATTGCAACACTTGGCATAAATTATTGCAATGACTTCGATGTTATTGCAACGATTTTTTTTGTTGTAATAAACATTTTTTTTTTGTAGTGAACCTAACCAAACTGTTAATAAGTATCTAACGATTAACATAAACAACAACAATCCAGGAAAAAGTAATAAACAAAATACTAATATACGACAGAATTTCAATCACCTAATACTATATATCATACTAATTTGAACAAGATACTGCACGTGTGAAAGCACTTTCAATGATTTCAACAAATATATTATGATTACTAGGATAAAATCTAGGCTCATACATTAGATTTTTCAATTAAATTCAAATATAGTTGCATTGACTAATGAAATACAAAAAGTATTACATTTCCAATAACAATAAAATTCAATTTAGTTATGTGTTTACAATCATATACTGTAGACATTAGACTCCCATAATTGTTTATTAGCATTTATAGCCTGAAAATATGGCATTGGATTAAATTAATTTCCATTGCCATGTTTGGTTGGTGATAGCCGTATGTCATCCCAGAAAGAAAGTAATTAACAACCAACAGAACTTCAAAACTAAATTGCAAAACATAGTAAAATGTCATGTTTTCGAAAAATAAATTCATACTTAATACTAATTGAGCCGCAACTCCTAGAGATTGTTGGACTAGAGAAGCTAAATGCAGGGTAAATCGAAAATAATCCTCAACACTTTTTCTGCTGCAACTTCCATGCTTTTCCCATTGAGCTGTCCAAAACTCCTTGTCTCTAGTCTGGTCATTTCAAATGTAGTTCATTCTTTATAATATTGACCTACAAAAACAATATTATAATCAGTGAACACACAAAATTAATTTAGTTAATTAAAGTACTTAGTAATTAGTGAACACACAAAATTAATTTAGTTAATTAAAGTACTTAGTAATCAGTTCATTCTTAAATCAGTGAGCACATAAAATTAATCTAGTTAATTAAAGTATCAATGAACGAATAATTAATTTAGTTACTTAAAGTACTTAGTTCCTATAAAAAAAAAAATTAAAGTACTTAGTAACTATAAATATACCTTGCTATTAGTTAATGCTTCAGTTGTACGAGAATAATTTAGTATTTCTCCATATGCATTGTGCAGCCAAAGCCCATGGATTGTGAATGAACTTAGAAAATAACGATTGAACTTCTTGGAGCACGATTGTTCGGCATTGCACAGAGAGATCGGCCAATGCATGGCAAGAGTGAAATAGGTGGGAGACTCTCTCTCATCATCCATACCCTTTGAAACTGAGAATGCGAGTGAGAGGAAGAAGATAGTAACCAGAACATATTTCATTTTGGCTGAGTATTTTCTCTGCAATGTTTGAAAATGTCAAGGCATAATATATATACGAGACTCTGTTTGGCTGAGATGCATTACACACACTCAGCGATTCTTCTAATCGTGCATTATATGTCTATGAGTTACATTTCCCCCCCCCCCCCCAAATTTATGCCATATTTCCCTTAAAATTAACCTTTGTTTGATGAAGGTTAATTTTGGGAAAGCCCCAGCATATAGGTGCTCAAAGAAAATGCTAACATGCTAAAGGCTGGACCTAATTCACTGGTGATGTGAGACCACACATTTTCGAAGATTGTTTTTTCCTATTTAGTATATACAATAATTTACTCCCACAAGTCCATGCCTTTGAGAATTACAAGTTTACAACTGTATATTATTTCACAATTCCAAAAATCTCAGAATTTATACATCAAGAGAGAGAGACTGAGTGACAATGATCGAACTAAATGTTAATGATTAAGCATTTGTAATATAAACAAGATTATTTATATGTAAACTTGAAACAAAGCCATACAAACCACTTATTCCTAATAGTATGACTATAGTCACTATACCCTTCTTTTTTCTTTTGTTACAAGTCTAAACCATCATTTCATCAACATCATCAAATGAGAATCAATTTGAAGCACAATGCAAATGAAAGATCTACCAATAAATGCTCCTAAACAATTATAGCAACATGCATTTGTGGGAGAGAGAGAGAGAGAGAGAGATTGACAGACAGACAAACAAGGTATTATGGCAAGGATATGTTAACTAATACCAAGTACCTGCTATTTTCAAGCATACATTCAACTTCATCCATCAACTGAAGATTTTTAAATAAGCTTTTAAAATTCATATGATTATCAATAGCATCTTTTCCTTCAATATAGACATAAAATTTCAACTGAAAAAACTCCTAGAAAATTGACACCATACTCCAAGTAATTAAATAACCCACACATGCCAAGAGGATAATTTCTTAGTCTAACCTCTCTTATTGCAGTAACCTCTGCATATGTAGTCGGGTCAGTGTTTCTCAAAACCATGTTGTGGCAACTTACAACTACCTCATCATTATGAACAACAACTGCACCAAATGGGCCTCCATCTTCACAGTCAACCCCTTTATATGCTTCTTCAACCGCTTTGGTTAAAAACTTGTGATCTCTATCCTTTACAACTGGTTGGCCAATCACAAGGAAAGCACACCATGATAATGTCACAAGACCAGGTGTAAATAGTTTGTAAATCATTACTCTATTGATTGAAATAGACAGAATAAATGTAACCAATCAGTTGGTAGACTACATATGAGGCTGATGAAATTACTAGTCATGAATATATAATTCTTTTATAAAAACAATTTTCCACAAATACACTGATCAAGGAAAAAACGGCTCTTTAAAGATGATTACCAGTTGATGAATGGTAAAAATAGGCTAAAAAAAGGATCAAAAAACGTCTCCATATAGAGTCAGTTTGTGATAATGAAGACTAAAAGTAAAACTATAATATGATATGATGTCATGTATAATTCAAGAAAAAGAAAAAGAGTAACTAGACCAACTGACTTGATCACCAAAAAGTATATGATCAGCTGTGTATACGCTAACTCTTAAATCTTCATTTCAGGGATGGGAGGAGATGAGATAAGAGACAACTTTGAAATTACCTTCTTGATGTCCAGAAAATGCAGAAGCCACAGAAATTGTTCCGTCTTTAGCTTCCAGCACTATGAACAGAAAGAGGGCAAAAGACTGTAAGTGACATCACAAGCCAAAATATATAAATAGAAACACACACAAGCCAAAATTATCCTTGAACTACCATAGGAGGAGAAAACAATAGCTAGGTGGAACATGAGGAAGAAAAGTTCACAAAGACATACAACAGTGGTTGTGTGCAATTTCCTAAAACAGACTATGAGGACTCAAGGAATCCCTTGGACTGGCATATTCATATCTCTCACTACCAACAAAGTCATTTATTCTCAGACCAGAAGCAATTTGCATAATTTTACATCCATCTCATGGTAGCACCATCCATAATAGGAGTATCATAGAAACTGTGTTCCCTTACTCCAAATATCAGAAACTCACCCATTTCAAATTTCAATAATGAGGTATAACATGTATGTATCATGCATGCATACATGATACATACATGTTATACATCATGTTGATGATAATGGATCCACATGGCAACTCCCATAAAACAAAACTCTAGATTATAATTCAAGAGAGAGAATGACAACCAATATACATGATACATACATATTGATGATAATGGATCCACATGGCAACTCCCATAAAACAAAACTCTAGATTATAATTCAAGAGAGAGATGACAACCAATATAGACTGCAAAGTTAAGAAAGTTCATGTTTTTACATGTAGAACAAGAGGAGGAATAAATTAAAACAAAGAAAAATAGTTGTACAAAAACTTACCATTGGCCTCCTCCATGATTGGAACTGAGAAGAATGAGAGGGAAATGAAGGATTTAAGAAAATAGGTATTCAAGAAAAGTGTTGAGAGAAAAAAAGGGATAAAGAGAGAGTGTGAAAAAGAAGACAATAAAAACTGGTCCACGAATTGTAACATTTATGTAGTTTGGGGGGAGAGAGAGAGAGAGAGACAGAAACAAAGAGAGAGAAGGAGTCCTGGGAGTGGGACGAGGTTCTTACTTCTTAAGTACAACAAAAATCATATGTACTTTTCAAAACCTCATACCCTTTTGCAACTATCCCTTCAAAGCCAAAAGGACATTAACTTGTACACATCCTTATTGCATATCTTTTATATCTTCTATACACATTACTCACTTCACATTTAAAACGTGGATATTGTGTGTGACGTTATATGGACAATGTTTGTACAAGTGTATATACCAACAGATGTGAAAGAATGTCAAAACTCCTCCCAAAAAACCTAAAAATAAATAAAGCTAATGCACATTTGTATTAGGATTTTTTTAGTTTTATTTGTGTATAATTTTTTAAAATTTTATCTTTTTACATGTAATTGTAATTTTACTAATAGAATTTTTTGCCCCATATTCTATTTTATATTCTAACAATTGGAATATGTCATATATATATATATATATATATATATATATATTTGATTTTGTTCCATTTTAACATTTGATTATTTTATAAGGAAAATAAAAAATACGTAACAAGTTATAATTATTAATTAAACATAGAGCGGAGCACTCAGAATAAAAAAACAATTTTTATTTGTAATTTTACCTGCTTTATGCAAATAAGCTTTAAAAAAAATCCAAATAGAGAGGTAATGTACCCCCAAAATTGAAACGAAGCAAACTGCAAACCCACACAAATCAATCTCTCTCTCACTCTGAAGTAATTCAAAACCCAAAGTATCTCCTCAAGTCACTAAGCCAAGAACCAACATTGTCTCTCTCTCTCTAAAGACTAGTTGAATGTTTCGAGAAGGGAAAAATAGGTAACTAACATTAATTTTCCAACTATCTAGTTAATAGGTTCAGTTTTGAAACAAATTTTTTTTCTAACATCTCGAGCCTCAAAGACTCGATTTAGGACCTATAAATCGAGTTTTTGAGACTCGATTTTCATAGATTGATCACATCCGATGTGGATTTTTTTCCACGTGGAGCCTACCTGGAAATCGAGTCTTAGAGACTCGATTTCTAACCCAAAATTTTTTTAAAAACTTGAAGTCTCATACATAACCCAAAATACTCAAAAACAAATTTAAGAATCAATCCCAAAGTCTCAGATCTCAGATCAAAGCTTAGAGGAAGAGAAAGACTCAGATCAGAGGGAGAGAAAGAGCTGGGTCGCGCGCGGCTTGGGCTCCGTGCTGCCTAGGTCGCGCGAGCCTAGGCAGCGCGAGACCCAGGCCGTGCACTGCCTGGGTCGTGCGAGCCCAGGCAGCGCGCGGCCTGGGTTGCGCGAGCCCAGGCAGCGCGGTGCCTAGGTCGCACGAGCCCAGGCAGCGCGGCGCCTGGGTCGCGCAAGCCCAGGCTTCTGGTTTGTTTGTTTTTTTTTTTTTTCTCTGCTTTCTTCTCTGCGACCTAGGCGACGCACGGCCTGGGCTTTGCGGTGCCTGGGTCGCGTGAGCCTAGGCAGCGCGGTGCCTGGGTCTCGCGAGCCAAGGCTTCTGGGTTTTTTTTTTTTTTTTTTTTTTTTTTTTTTTTTTTTCTTCTCTGATGTTCTAGTTCCTCACTGATTTGGTTTTATTTATAAGCGTTAGAAATCGAGTCTTAGAGACTCGATTTCTATGTAACCACATGGAAAAAAATGCCACGTCGGCGTAACTAGAGCATAGAAATCGAGTCTTTGATGCTCGATTTGTAGGCCAAAATCGAGTTTAAAAGACTCGAGATGCTAAAAAAAAAAAAAAGTTTTGAAACCTTAACTATTAACTAGATAGTTGGGAAATTATGCCTAATTTCCCATTTCGTCCTTTCGAGAAACAAAGGCAAAGTATAATGAAACACACCATGATTCCAGCATGTTTCAGCCAACCCAACATAGTCTCAAGCCACAACAACACCTCTAATCATCAAGTCCCTCAAAACCTCATAACTTGCATATACCAAACTCATCTCTCCAACTCACCAACATATCTCACACTCACTTGGTCCAAAACCCCCTTCTCTCCCTCACCATTTACGCCACTGACTCTTTCTCCATCACCATCTCTCTCAACCCATCAACTTTCTCATTCTTCAAATCTCGCCCAGGCTCCCAAGTCCATCAACTTAACCCACCACCACTACCAAAGAATCAAGCTTTACTGGGACTTCACTCGGGCTGAGTTCACTCGCAACTAGGCCGAGCCCGACTCGGGATTCTACGTTGCCATCTCTTGCAATACCAAGCTTGAGTTTTTCCTTGGTGATCTTCATGACGAGTTGAATCGGCGATCCGGGTTGGCCATGACTTGCCAGCTCTGTGAGCCAACTCTGTTGTCTAGGCGGGACCACGTGTTTGGACGCAGGAATTATTTATCCTGGGCTCAGTTCTTGGGAAACAAACATGAGATTGGAATTGAGTGCAGTGGGGGAGTGCTCAAAGTAAAAGTAGATGGGGAAATTAGGCTTGTTGTAAAAAGGTTAGCATGGAAATTTAGAGGGAATGAGAAAATTTACGTGGGTGGCATTGAAGTGGAATTTTTTTGGGACGTGTTTAATTGGGTCAATAATATTAGTACTAGTAACAGTAATGACAATAATAGTGGTACTAATGGCATTGGGCATGGTGTGTTAGTGTTTCAAGTTGGTGATGGTGGGGTGTGGCCAGAAATGGCAGGTCCAGAGAAGAGATTAATGAGGAAGAGCTTATCGGTTTCATTGAGTTCCGGTTCGACGCCATCTGCGATATGGTTGTCACCGGCCGTCACCGTCATGCTCAAGTGTACTGCATGCAATGGGCTGAGGAGAGTAGTGATGGTGGGAGGTGTTCATCATGTTCTTCATCCACTAGGTCATGTGGGAGTAATGGGGGCTTCTCTTTGTTGTTGTACGCTTGGAGGAAGGATTGAATTCTGAAATTTTTTGTTGAAAGTAAAGAGAAAAGTTTGTATGTGAAATTTTTTTGTAATCAGTTGGCTTGTACGTGACAAAGAGAAAAATTTTCAATTTGGAAATCATTCTTTAATAATAGTTTTGCATTATTGTTCTAATTGATTTATTTTTGTTTTGAATTAAACCTTTTTGTGTGATCCTTCATTTGCTCTTTAATCCTAGAGTTGAAGAATTTTCTTTTGGTTTTTGAAGGATATAAAAGAAAGGGGAAATTTACTTAAAAATTGACTTAAATTTTGAATCCAGTTAATTATTTTATTTTATTATTTTATTTTCATTTTCCATGAACCAAGGGTTGTAGTTTGTTATTTTCAGAAGTGTAAAGAGGCATGTTTTTGATAAATTTTTTGAGAAACGCTGGGGAGTTTATAGATCTCTAAAAATAGTTGGAGAAGACTGTCATAAGGAATCCAAAAAAGGAGATGGACAATTTCATTCTTTTATTCTTTTTTCCCCAATGTAATTTGAACCGATCTTTTATTGTTTTGACTTTTGATATGTTGAAACTTGAAATATATAATCAATTTTTTTAGAAGGAAATATATAATTAATCAATTAATCACAAAGAAAAATATTATTTCTTTTTCTCGTGCACTAGGTTTCATAATAATTGTTATGTAAATATTTGATTTTCGAAAAAGTCAAGGACACTCGGTCACAATTCAATTAGTTTCACGTGAACATCTAAGAAGTGATCATCCAATAATTATAAAATATTAGATCAAATTACCCATTTTAAAGATTTTGGAAGGAGTGATAATTGATTCGAAAATTGTTTTTAAACAAGTCATGGTACAATATATGGAGACTCTTTATTTTATAGAGTTTTTAAAGCTAAATATTTTCCAAACAATTTGGTTATGGAAGCAAAAAACCCAAGCTCGGCATCTTATGCTTGGAAGAGCATCATCAAAGGTAGGGAGGTGATAAGGAAGGGGGGCGATGTGGCGAATTGGAGATGGAGAATCTGTCCAGGTGTGGGGGAATAATTGGCTACCAGGAACAAATAAAACCAAAATCTTATCCCCATGTTGGATTGGCGCAGAAAATTCCGAAGTTAGTATGTTTATTAACCAAGAAAATTGTAGGTGGAGGGAGGACTTGCTGGATCACTACTTGTGGCAAGCAATCTGGAAAATGAATGTTCTTGCAAAAGTAAAAAATTTTGTGTGGCGAGCATGTCGAGACTCTCTCCCAACGAAGACAAATCTGGTTAAGCAAAGGGTCGTTGACGACGCTACTTGTGACTGCTGTAAGGTCCAACAGGAGGATGTGGTCCATGCCTTATACTCTTGCCCAAAGCTACTGGATTTATGGAACCAATGCTCACAGTGGAAACCTAGCAGGCTGCAGCAAAGTCTTGAGTTTCTTCGACATCATAAAGTGATAAACAAATTACATTGACTTGTGTAATTTGTTTATCACTTTATTTATGGTGTTTTATGAACAATAAGTGCTAAAGAGGGGACAATAGCCATTATCGTTGTATGTTATATGAAAATGTGTTTATTATTTATGTCTACTGGGCAATGTTGTTTAGATATTTGGTGGTCTGACTAGTCAATCGTGATGTTAATATTAGCTGGCTAGTCAATCTTGATTGTATATGGTCACTTAGGTGTGGTTTAGTAAGTCATGCACATTGCACTTGATAAGGACACGTGTCATTTTTCTATTGTTGGTTGCATTGCTTTGTTCCTTACTTTGTTATTTTGTCCTCTTTGAATATACTGTCATAATTGCACATCCTTGTTTTGATAGTAAGTTAAGCTTGAAATAATGTTTCAACTTAGAATTTTTCATGTTTTTACAGTTGATTTTTCTGTGTATATGCACTGATTTTTTATTATTTTTCCATGGCAGAATGGACTTGATACTAAGGTAGAGAAGTCAAGGAAGCAGATGAAGGAAAGGAAGAACAGGGCCAAGAAGATCCGTGGAGTAAAGAAGGTAAGCTGATTTCTTAAATTTGTTTGGTGCTTTCTTGATGGTAATCCACTTCTTACGTATTTGTTTCTTCCATTTGTGTTGCAGACAAAGGTTTCAGATGTGCCAAGGGAAAGAAGAAATGAGTTTTTCGTGATTCTTATAGACCTGATTTGCAGCAATGGACTTTATTTAATAGCTCTATTTTCTTCTTAGGTTTTCTCAAAATGAAATCTGTTGTTGTTAGCATCGGTTTTGGTGTTTTCTGATGTTTTGTTATACTATCAGATTTTGAGTATTATGCAGAGGATGATTTTGAAATTTTTGGCAACACATTTCCAGAAATGTTCCATCAATGAGCTATGAATAAGGCCAATGATAATTAGTTGTAGAATTTAAGGACCATGCGGGGTGGGCTTATAAAATGATGCTTCTGGGTTTTCCTGTAAGGTTGAAATTGTGTTGTCTACCTGTCTAGTACACAATTTCAACTCAATCTTGGGCTATTATATGTGTTGGGTGGGCGTTATTTTTCCAGAATACTAAAGTGGGGGAGTTACTATAGCTATCTGTCTGTTCGGAAGTCATTGCGGCCGAGATGGTTGTGTTGGATTGGACAAGCAAAAGGCATTCTTGGAGCATTTACATGGCTTATTTAAAATGGGTCTGGTTTCTGTCCAGTGGCCAGTGCCACTGGACAGAAGCTGAGTCCATTTAAAATATAGCATATGAACACAAGAAAAACAGTCAGCATCGAATTATCAATTAATTAGCCAAAATGTCATTTAATTAACGTGCTAAAAACAATAGAGAATGCTGTAGTTTAGGTCAACGGTTACGTTGATGCGAAAGCTCTTATTTTTGGTGGTTAACTTAATAGCGAGTCCTAGTTCCTTATTGCTATTGGTTAGAGATTAGTCAGCTTGCTTTGTTACATTTGAAAAGATGCGGCTAGGTGGTTTGTCTT
The DNA here is from genome assembly GCF_001633185.2 of Quercus lobata. NCBI lineage: Eukaryota > Viridiplantae > Streptophyta > Magnoliopsida > Fagales > Fagaceae > Quercus > Quercus lobata. The sequence goes on along the minus strand of NC_044906.1, from coordinate 24,149,891 downwards.
GTAATGAGATTATTAAAAGTATACATTTCCATTTTCTATCTATGATGTTTCTATTTTATGTGTATTGTGAGAGTAAAACCCAGGTTTATAATAACCCAAACAAAACCCGGTCGGTTGCCTGTAATAAAATAGTCACATTCAAATAAAATACTAATAGATTGTGCTGCATTTGAAGGCAATCCAATTATATACCCTATATGATTAAAAAAAAATCCATATTTAAAAAGTAAAAATGGACACAACGTCCCTATAGGTGCAGCCTCCCCAAGTTCAATGTACTCTCTCTATTCATGAAATTGGAACAAAATCTAGCAAAAATTCATTATTCTTTTACTGATGAGTCAGCAATAATTTTTTCTTTGAAATTCTAATTTCTTTTATAAAAAAAAAATGGATTCCCATTATTATTATAATTTTTCGTTAAGAGATGATTTAAACTTATGACATTCGTTTTATGATAATTGTTCTTACCATTTGTTAAGTTCTTTATTTGAAGACTAGAATTTTTAACAAATACAATTAACAAACATGTTTGGAAGAAAATGTTAAAAAATCACTCTCTTTCATCCTTATTTAGTATGCAAACCTATCAACCATCACTCTCCCCTCTTCCTTTGTGGTAATAAATAATAATCAATCGTTATGGTCTTATAGAAATTTAAGAATGATCAAAATCAATTGGTGATTATGGCATATTATATTAGTTCTTGTTCTTTATCCCAAAATGATAGTTTGGTGTAATGTAACAATTTATTCAAATGTAGAATTAAGGAATTTATTTGTGTTGAGAGGGAGCATATAAAGAAAAGTGTGGTGAGGTGGGATTGAGATGTTGGGAATGGGATCATACATAAGTTGAAGCATATGGAGGTTGCGTGAAGAGCGATGGCTAGAGGAGGTGTATATTTATATATACCTTAAATTTGATTATTATATTGTGATTAGGTTTTTAACATGGTTCTGTTTGTGCATGTTAATATTTAATGATTCTATTTATTTGAGAAAAAAAAATATGAAAGCAACTTAAATTTGGGAAAGAAATAAGCAAAATAGTTCAGAAAATTGTAGTAATTTTCTTTGAAGTTTTCTGTGATTGCACTCACCTACTCTAAATTTTGGTATATGAGTATGGCGCACACCTTCCTTAAAATGCAAATTATTTACATTGACCTCCCTTAGATGATCGAAATAAGGCCTTAACAAAAAAAAAAAAAAAAAAAGAAGCTTGAAAACAAATCTCAAATTTGCTATTTGAGGAGGTAGGGATGATAATTTAAGTAGAGGGTAAAATAGGAAATTCATTTTTTTAAAGTCTTTTTCAGTCATCCAAAGAAGTTTAGTGTAAATAATTTTTCATTTTAGAGGAGGTACCTGTCTTATTCTAAATTAAAGGAGAGATGAGTGTAAAAATGGAAAATCTTATAAGAATGATGCTAAGTTATCGTAAAATATTCCTAAGAAAAAAAAGAAAAAGAGAATTCCAAAATTTTTCCAAATCAATTGATTGGGCTATGAGAAACAGCGTGGAAATCATGTCCTATCAATTTCAAATTGTTATTTGTTGCCCCAATTGGGTACCAAATCCCAACCATTTACTTTGTAATCTAAATTTTAGGGTGACAACGGTTTGGACACTCTGAAGTCTGAAACCTTAGTGGGTTCCACTTTAGGATTGGCCTAATCTATTGTTTGGTACATGTGGAAAACAAGAAAAATGGAATCAATTCACTTGGCTTTGAGAGTTTCTCTAAAGATGGATTGGAAAGCAGTACATTACATTCAGTTCAGCTCATTATCATTGTTTGTTTTCAAGATGAGATATGCATGAAGGGGATCGTTTCTTTTCTTTTCTTTTTAGTCAAATAGCAAAGTATTAAATAATGTCAGAGGAAGATAGTGATGAAAATTCGGTGAAAAAGCAGGGAATCTACTTTGCAAAATCTTTTGTAAGCCTTTACCAACAAGGAATTGATACATATTTGTAATCTTGCTAAAGAGCTTTAGACCAACACTGGAATTCATTTTTTAGCATCAGAGTTTTTTAATGCCTTGTTCTAACTCATAATAGAAATAATGTTTTGTTTAAAACCCCTTCCCATAGTAATTATGGATTTATCAAGAAAAAAAAGAGAGAAAACAAGTTAATAATAATCATAATCATTCAAATTTGATGTTTTCATTAAAAATTCTAAGCAATGTCCCTTAGTTACAAAACTCTTGGAAAAAACTTTATATATATTTTTTTGATAAATACAATAAAATTTCAATTTATGGTGTCTGCTCTATGATGATTGATCTCTATTATCAAGTTAAGATACTAATGAATTTTTGATATAGACAGGATTCAAATCCAAGTTCTCTTATTCGATGATAAGACTTTCTAGGGCAAAATTTGCCAAACAGACCATCTAGCTTGATTGCTAGATTGTGTAATTAAACACTACCATTTCCGTGCATTTGGTGGAAAAGAAGGCTAGTGCTTTGCTCTTACGACAAGAAAATTAGGCTGAAATATTCCCTTATCAATCTTACAATAATGTCACAGTCCAATGCTATTGCTTGTGGGGCTTGTAGTCCTCTTAGTTGGCATTGCTTGTGGGGCTAATGGTTCTAACTTAGGTCGGTTTGACGAGTTTTCAGTTTTGGACTCTGGATATATATATATATATATATATATATATATATATTTATATATATGCGCATAAAAATTGGTCGGTAGTCTCGGTACCATTGGTGTTTCACTTTTGCTCCATATCACTAGAAACCTCTATTTTTGGTTATGTTCATTTCGTCAAAGAAATAATGCAAGACCCTGCATATTTTATCAACTGCATGTTAATACCAAACTTCTCAAGTGGTCTTTCGTTTTTAAATATGTTTTTTTATTTATTTTTATTTATTATGTAGTATAATTTTAAACAATATTATAGTACACAATAACTTAATATAGAATTTATATTTTAAAATTTTCACCGTTAAGTTGTCTGTAATCTCTGAATTTGTCAAACAAAAAAAATTTCTAACCCTATGAAATCCAAATCCACCATAGCTTGCTGTCAAAATTTATTAGACACTTGACAGGTTTGTTTTTTTCCCTGGATTTGACCGGGTCATATATTAAACAGAGTTTGAAGTGGTGGTGTTTCATGGGTTTAATGTAAGCCATTCCCTAAGGCACTAGGAAAGAGCCTAAACTGGACCTTAAATCTTAAACATATTTTTCTATCTCTATATTCAAATGCTGGACCTTAGTATTGCTTGAACGATAATTCTAGTAACATTGACCTTTTAACAATTTTTTCTTTGTTTAAATTCACAATTGCTGGCTAAGTATGTTGAATAAATTAATTACCATAATTGTGAGAAAATTTGGAAAAAAAATTTATATCCTTAGCATTATTCCTTCCTTTTTGCCTAATGTGCAGCAATGAAAGTATTGCTTTCCTTTTCTTTTTTTGTTTTTTCGGAAGATTACTTTTCTTGTTGATAAATTCATGGCTAAATTGTGTTTGTTTGTTGCGGTAGCATAGCTCTCTTTCAATCCTTTGAAAACTATGCCAATATTATTCCACGTGAATTGAATGAAACATTTTGACTCTCACCAAACAGGAGGTCAAGATTCCAAGTCTTAATAAAGACACTGAATGGGGATTAACTCTAGGCCTAGGAGTAGGGACCCCAACCTGCAGGGTGGATTGGAAGACAAAATCATTTGAGATTTACATGTATGATATATGATCTTTTTAGGTGTGAAAGTGTAACTTTAAGATAGTTCATCTTCATCATCTATTCACATTTTGGTTCTGCCTCCTCCTATAAAGATCATATACAATTCATAGTGTTCAGCCAAAAAAAAAAAACAAAAATTAATAATGGTGAGCCGCCCATACACACCATAGGACATACATATATAATAAAGGAAAGGTGCTAATTGTGTTTCACACAACAAAATAAAAAAGTCCCATACATTACGAAAGCTGATTATATTGGTTGATCATAAGTCATTACAAAAAATAAAGTAGAATAAGTTGTCCTCTCGCCAAGAGAAGAAGAAAAGGAATAGGTGGTACACGGCATATTATCTTAATTTTTAATGGATAAATCGTTTGCATAATTGGAAAAACATATCCTGTAATGATAGTAACATTTTGTTTGGCTATGTGGAATCTAGTGTATGTTTAATCCGAATTATGATCTGACATAAAAGTGTTATGGTTTTTAATGAAAGATTTTTTGAGGCTTAGTTTATAGAGCGGAGGCTTGGGCCGAGCTTGAAGAAATTTTTTTGGCTTGCTTCTTAGTCCATTGTGAATCCTTTGCGTGAGATATAAATATCGTTGTTTCATATTAAAATTTTGGTGTGTTGTTTTGAGAAAGAAAAACTATATTGCCGCATCTTGTATTTTTTCTTGAAAATAGTAAAATTATTGTAATTCTGTGGATATAGTCAAATTACCGAAACACGTAAATATTGTCTTATATGATTTTTTTTTTTTTTGTGCACATATTTTCTCTTTTTTTGCCTTTCATGAGTCTGTGAAATCTTGTAAATTCCTTACACATTCCTATCACACCTATCACATGAGAGGTGCCTTACATATTCCTATTACACCATATAGGCATATATCCTTTTATATAGTTTTTTTTTTTTTTTCATTTTTTTTTATAATTCATTGCTTGAGGATAAAATAATTTTAATCTTAGATATTTTTGTTGAAAATACGAGGAAATGACAGCCACTTAAACTACTACCCTCTTGTATAATTGGTTTTGGCTTATAAGAAATAAATAAATAAAATTAAAACGAAATGTAATATTAAATATTAGGGTAAAATGCAAAATTGATTTTCTAAGTTTCTTTATATTTCATTTCAGACCTCTAACTTTGCTTTTGTTCATTTTAGTCCTTTAACTTTCAAGTTTATTCAATTAAGGCTTTTTTTATCAATTTTTGTTATATGTTGTGTTTAATTTTTTAATTTTATAAATTTTTCTTCAAATTTTTTAAATTAAAAAAATTTAATTAATGATTGAAAAATATTTTTCAAATTTTTTTTTTAAAAATTTTAATAAAAATTAACAAAAAAACCTTAATTAAATAAATTTAAAACTTAGAATACTGAAAAAAAAAATCTAAAAAAAGGTTAGAAGATTACTTTTGCATTTTAGTCATATATTAGTACTCAGTGGTCAAAATAGTAGATAACCTAACTCACAAGTTACAAAAGCACCGACATCTCTCTCTCTCTCTCTCTCCCTATTCTTGTCCTGACTTGTGCAAATCCAAGTCTTTTTTTTTTTTTGACAGCTGTGCAAATCCAAGTCATCATGTTAGCTAGCGGGTCATTCATAACTTCATGCACTGATGACTGATCTCTCTCTCTCTCTCTCTCTACCACTTGCTCATGTAAGGATTAGGTATAGAACTATAGAAGTATTTCCTCTATAGTGGAGGGCTTAGTACTAGTGGGAAAAGAATATTAATTAGTTGCATAGGTATTTCAAGATAAGCATAATAATATATTAAACTAAATACGAGGATTGGAGGGTTTTTCCAACTTTTTTGTGGATTGTACGTGCATATTCTATGCTTTGTAAGAAAGTGGGTTTTTATCGATTATTTTAATAAATTATTATCATTCATATAATATACTTAAATTATATTCTAAAATTTCAAATTGATCAAAGCTAATTCTCCATATACCAAAATCATTCAAACTAAAAATATAAAATAAGAGTAATAAAATAAACTTATATACTTGGTGGGTTGGGTTAGGTCAAATTTGTCAACTCCTTATTCCAACTCAACCCATTTTAATGAAAACCAACCCAAGGTATCAAATTAATTTAGGTCAAGTCAATTTTATCGAGGTGGTGGGAACTACAAAATACTCAAAATGTAATTCCCCTTAGAGCCTTTTTATTCTTCTTGTTTTTTTATTAGTCAAAAGCTTCTTATTCCCTTTTTAATTATGAATTATCAAAATTCAAAAAGCATCTTGTTCATTATAAAGGAAAATCCCCAAAGGTGTTGAAAATAAATTTATATAAATAAAGTAAAGAATAGGCTATTAAGTGCATTTACTAACCTACTAAATATCCTGGTCCTGGACACATCTTGCGTCTAGCCTCACCCAAAATTGGACATGTGAAATGTTCCACATGCTTGATCAAGTGGCAATCACCAAAAAAAAAAGGCAATCACAATGCTATGGCTACTGGCTAGAAGCATGCCTTTATTTGTTTCAAAGAGCAATTAATTAAAAAAAAAAAGAAAAAAGAAAAAAAAGAAAGAAGGCATGTTTCATCTTCATCCTTTTTCTACCTATCAATGATAAGCAAAGTTTTGAATTTCATTTCAAACGTTGTTCTGAAATGTTTACTTGAAACAGAATATTTCGATATCAGTATAACGGTGTATCATTTTAAGACTATTATTATTTAAAAAGGTTTATAAAATCTCATACATAATTAAACAAATCAAATGGTCATAAAAATCTCTACATAATTTAACAAACTAAAAATTCATAAAATCTCTTTTTTTTTTTTTGTATAAAAAATTGTGGGGCCCAAATGATCTATGGGCCAGGCCCATCTACCTAGGGAGAATCCGGAGGCCCAAGCCGAGGAGGGCTATGGCCCAAGCTCGACAAAATAGCCTTTGGATACCACCGAGGACAGCTCAATCCTCGGCAGACCCAAAGTCCCCCCAAAGAAGAAATAAGGGTAAAGACGGTATAGGACTGAAACTTGGAGGAAAGATCTAAAATATCAAGGGAAAGCTACTGTTACTGCCATTTAATGCTCTGAAACTGACAGAGCCGCAGTCTTTAGCTTTTACAACCACCCCCAACGACTTTGAATATGGGCTGATGGGACAAGTATCAATTTTGGAAAGATTGACCCTATACGTGGACGAAGGACAATGAACGCAGGCGAATATAAAAGGAAAAAGAAGTAACCTAAAAGAGGGGGTTGGGAAAAATGGCCAGAAACCAGAGCCTCCCAGCCCACCTCCAGGAGAAAGACTCCAGGGGTGAAGGAAAACCGAAACTTGTATGAATACCACGAAAAGCCCACCGCCTGTCAACCAAGGCCTAGCCTTCCAAACCCACGCTCTACAAATGATATTGTTAGGGGCCTTTTCACGCGCGAACCCGACACTGTTACGGTCCGCCACGAAACGTGTCCTTACAATTGGCGCCGTCTGTGGGAAGGGCTTGTGTGTTGGTATAGGAAGTGGGTCGGTAGAGTTTCTTCCTTATATCTAACCGCTGGTTATAAAATTCTAGTATAAAGTTCCGTTAGGAACTACGTTTCTTGATTAGGGGCTTGGTTGAGGAGCTAACTCCCTTAAGGCCAAGATCCCCCGTAAAGAGCAAACTAGGCACTTTGTAACGTTAACCGTATGGATAAACTCTAGGGGCTTGGCTGAGGAGCTAACTCCCCTAAGGTCAAGATCCCGTACAAAGAGAAAACTAGGTTTTGGACAGAACCAAGGCATTGCATAGTCCACCGGACTCAAGCCTCTGGGGAAACCAACTACCTGGATGACGAAAACTAGGTTTTGGACAGAACCAGGGCATTGCATGGTCCTCGGACCCAAGCCTCTGGGGAAACCAACTACCTGGATGTAATGAAAACTAGGTTTTGGACAGAACCAAGGCATTGCATGGTCCTCGGACTCAAGCCTCTGGGGAAACCAACTACTTGGATGATGGAAAACTAGGTTTTGGACAGAACCAAGGCATTGCATGGTCCTCGGACCCAAGCCTCAGGGGAAACCAACTACCTGGATGTGGAAAACTAGGTTTTGGACAGAACCAAGGCATTGCATGGTCCACCGGACTCAAGCCTATGGGAAAACCAACTACCTGGATGATGGAAAACTAGGTTTTGGACAGAACCAGGGCATTGCATGGTCCACGGACTCAAGCCTATGGGGAAACCGACTACCTGGATGAGGAAAACTAAGTTTTGGACAGAACCAGGGCATTGCATAGTCCTCGGACTTAAACCTATGGGGAAACCAACTACTTGGATGAGGAACCAACTATTTAAAGAAAAAACTATGGCCCGTAAACCTCAAAATCCCTCCGAAGAGAGCTCCGCGTTAGCAGACAGGTTAATACCTTGATTGCGCGGATTCCTCGGTCTACCCTCGGATCCCCAGTATCAAAGGGGTTGATGCGATACGGCGCAACATATTACCCCAAAAGCACAACCAAAGTCCCTCGCTACTTAGCTACCCTTTCAGACGAATTATTTAGAGATTATCGTTCTCGGACATTGGTCTAGCATGCATCGCGTAGTACTCAGCGCTTGTCCCGGTTAGTTCCAAGAATTTAATTTATTGAAAGTTACCATTGTTATACTTGATAATATTTGTGAGTTTAAATTAGTAGGAACCTGTGTTAAAGCATTTTTTCTACCTGGAATATCCTTAAGGGCAAGCTTGCATTTAATATTCATGCATAAAGTAGTTGTTACGGAGAAGGAAGATATGTATGGAGAAATAGACACATATTTTATTAAGACAAAGGAACAGTACAGTGTACAATGAAAAGCTGAAACAAGCTTACACTAAAACTGATTACATAAGTAAAGGAAAATACAAGCGAGTGGAGATAAGGCCGTGGGGACAGCTCAGAGGAGAGGTTGGCTACTGCGCCAAGTTATTGTCTAAGGAAACTATTCCTCGACACTTCTGCATGCCCATAACTCAGGCAGCCAAAGAACCTAACCTCAGGCTAACACCATCTACAGAAAAGGTGCTAGGAGCTTGAGGTTGGGAAGCCCCCACAAAAATTTGCCTGCTACAAGGCAGACAGTGCTGATGGTGGAAATTCCTTCCTTGGACATACCGAAAAACTGGCATGACCAGAACCTGCTTCGGATTTTGACTAAAAGAGGGAAAAAGACCCTCTCCCCTATGACGAAATGGAATGCTCCCTTGAACTTGCACCTCCTTGGCCCGTACCTCCCTACTCTGAGTCTCGGGGGGACATGACGCCTTTGTGGCGGAGGGAGCTCCTTTTTCCCAAGCCCTGCCTCAAGCATGATGAACTAAGGGAGGAATCTGAAGGATTTGTGTGTGGATAGAGCAATTTTCTCTCCTATTTATGTTAAAAGATAAGGTGGTGGCATTTAATTCACGCAGCGTCTCAAGGAACGCTACAGACAAAACGTCTCTGGCACGATTTCCAATGTCGTCTGCAGCCCTGAAGATAAAGTAGTCTCGAGAAGGAGCACCTCGAACAACGGGACGCCCGAAAAATACCGTGTGACCTAAAATTACGAAAATACCCCCTAATTTGTGGGTCCAATAGATTCGCGGCCCAAGCCCGGTTCAGCACAGGGGCCCATGGACGGAATCAAGGCATTGCATGGTCCTCGGACTCAAGCCTATGGGGGAACCAAGTACAAAAAAAATAAAAGTTACAAATGTCGGACAGTACCAAGGCCGTGTATGGTCCTCGGACCCAAGCCAATGGAGAAACCAAACACTTAGATAAGAAAAGGTTTGAATTTAGTAAGATGGGCTGCTTGATAAAAACGTCAAGTCACTTCGTCCACGGCTTAAACACCATAGAAGGTTAAGGCCAATAAGGGTGTAAGGAAGGTGGTGGAACGCCCCAGCATTCAGTCGTATACGAGGGCTATTCATTCGGCAGGTGATATGTCCTCGGATGGTTATTTCTCACACGGCATCAAGCCTTCGGATCTCTCCTCGGCTAATTCCGGGTAAGTACTACTTTTTACGGGTCGGCCTTATTGTGCTAAGCACTTCTATCAAAGTTATGGCGATATCTATTTATTATCGAGTATTTTGGTTTTAGTCGTCATTGATTTAGATGCTATATCGTTGTGCCGAGCAGTGCTTGCAAATTTATAAAAACGTAAAGACATAATATGCGAAATAAGGTAGACAACAATCTTTATTAATATGAAAAATTGCTACAACATACAAAAAGGGGCTCAAACGAGCCTATACAAAATGTGAACTGCCTAAGCAACCATTACATCTGTAGTACAGAAAAGTAAACTGTCAAGCGTCTTTTAAACTCGTCTTCAAAGTTTCTCCAATCTCCGCCTCATTGCTGCTCATACTAAGAGAGGGACTCACTTTAAAAAAGAGAATGAATGAAGAAGAAGGAAATAGTAAGGAAGAAATCAATGACGAAGATGGAGGGGATGAATAAAGAAGATGGAAGACATGAGTAAAGAAGGAGGAGAAGAGGAGAGAAGAAATGAAAAGAAAGAAAAGGAGCAAAAGAGGGAGAAGAGAAAGCACCAGGTCGGAACTGGTGCTGGGAAGACTATAAGGAGAGGGCGGGGGAGGGCACCAGGGAGCAAAAGAGGGAGAAACAGAAGCACTTAGCCCCTGCCTCAGCCCTGACTCCTAACACGCAGGTGCCATATTAGGTACGCTCGTGAGGAGCCGGATGGTAACGACCTTGGGTGTTCTCGACTCAGCCACGTCGAAAGTTTGACGTGACGAGTCCCTGCTTCGGATTTTGACTGAAAGAAGGATGAGGTTGATTTTGAGTCTTCGCCATCCTTGCCCCGATCGAGCCATGATGAGCTTTATCGGAACGTGGCATTTTTGGGAGGGGTGGGGCTTTTGCATCCCTTGTTGTTACGGTAAAGTGTATCACGATTTAGTGTATAAACCAGTGGGTAAAATGAACCCTAGGGGAGGCCAAGTATTTCAAATCTCAGAAGGATGAAAATGGATTCTTTGCAAAAACAATAACCTCCTCCTTTCCTTCTTATACAGAGGGTGGAGCGGGAGACATTTAATAGGTTCAGATCTCCAAATGAATCTGCCAACACAAACATGCCGGTTCCGCTTCTCCACCCCATCAAAACAAACCGCCAAATTAAAGTAGTCTCGTAAATAGTGGTCATAAAAAGCACGTTTTGGAATACCCAAACGATAAGAAAGCGTCAAGCGCGAAATCAAAAAAAATAACCGTCTCATAGACCGGTGCATTTCTTGGACAGATGAAGAGCCGCCAGCATTATTAATAGGCCAAATTGATTGGGCCGTAGGACGAGGTTGGACATCACCAAAACCCCCCTTTCCAACCAAGAGGTTGGACAGCCGGGTTTTGAGGGGCTATTGTGGGGCCCAAATGATCTATGGGCCAGGCCCATCTACCCAGGGAGAATCCAGAGGCCCAAGCCGAGGAGGGCTATGGTCCAAGCTCGACAAAATAGCCTTTGGATACCGCCGAGGACAGCTCAATCCTCGGCAGACCCAAAGTCCCCCCAAAGAAGAAATAAGGGTAAAGACGGTATAGGACTGAAACTTGGAAGAAAGATCTAAAATATCAAGGGAAAGCTGCTGTTACTGCCATTTAATGCTCTGAACCTGACAGAGCCGCAGTCTTTAGCTTTTACAACCACCCCCAACGACTTTGAATATGGGCTGATGGGACAAGTATCAATTTTGGAAAGATTGACCCTATACGTGGACGAAGGACAATGAACGCAGACGAATATAAAAGGAAAAAGAAGTAACCTAAAAGGGAGGTTGGGAAAAAAGGCCAGAAACCAGAGCCTCCCAGCCCACCTCCAGGAGAAAGACTCCAGGGGTGTAGGAAAACTTAAACTTGTACGAACACCGCGAAAAAACCCACCGCCTATCAATCAAGGCCTAGCCTTCCAAACCCACGCTCTACAAATGATATTGTTAGGGGCCTTTTCACGCGCGAACCCGACACTGTTACGATCCGCCACAAATCGCGTCCTTACAAGTAGTATTCAACTTAGGTAGGAATATTAATTTGTATCCAATTATTGATAGTTTCTAAATTCATTCATGCCTACACATGGTGTTATAGGCTAGTTAAAAATTAAAATTCAAATAATTTTCTTTAGGCTAAATTACGTATTTAGTCTCTAACCTTTACGCTAAATGTCAACTAGGTCTCTATCATTTTGAATGTGTCAATTTAGTCCCTAACTTTTTGGTATTATGTCAATTTGGTCCCTGTCATTAAGTGATGGATGGAAATGCTAACCTGATTAACAACTAAAATAAAAATGACATGTGTACTGCTACGTGGAAAAAAAAAAAAGAATAATAATTTAATAAAGGAAAACCATTTTATGTTAAAATTAGGATCTCCTCCTGAACAATCAAAGTTTTACGCTGCCAACCTTCCGCAGAGACAAAAAATTAACAAGTTCCTGATTGGTTGCCAAGAAACCATAAGAAAAGGAAATAGAAAAGCAACTGAAAAACTTAAAATCAATCCAAAATGAAAATTTTCTATTATTTCTGTTGCAAATTGTAACTATTGAAATACAAGAAATAACAAAAAAAAAATTCTTCTGTTATGGTTTTGACACGAAATCCTCTACAGCCAAGGTTTTGTACCCATTTTGTCTTTTTATTTTTTCAATTAGTAACGAGTAAAGAAAGTAGTGATAGATCCTGCCACCTTAAAAAAATCTGTTGTTGTATTACCATTGAGCTTTGGAAACAAGCAAGTGTCAGTCTTAACTAGAAACCATGGCTTGTATTATCCTAGAAGAACTTGAGGTTCCCAGACGACACCGTTTTATTTTCTACACCATATTCCCTGACTTCTCACTAAATTCTGATCATACCCCTAACCCTTCACTATCCTCCTCTCGACTCTCTCCACCTCCATCTCCTATAGTATCGGAAAATTTTTATTTTGAAATGATTGTAGATCTTTCAGTTGCTTTTCTAATTCCTTTTCCTATGGTTTCTCTGCAACTAAACAGGTTTTGTTAATTTTTGGTTGATGCGGCACTCTGAAATTTGTTTGTTCATAATGAGATCCTAATTTTTAACATAAACTGGTTTTCCTTTTATTTTTATTTTACTATTATTCTTTAATTTTTATTCTACATGGCAGTACACTATACACGTATGTGTCATAATTTTATTTTTTTTAAATTTGCTTGTTAGTCATGTCAACATTTTTCATCTATCACTTAATGACAAGGACAAAATTGACACAATTTCAAAAGGATAAAGACCAAATTGACACATTTGAAAAGTCAAAGACTAAATTGACATTTAGCATAAATGTTAGAAACTAAATACGAAGTTTACCATTTTCTTTAAATACCTAATTCAAAATAAATCATTTGTTTTGAAGCACTAAATAAATCATTCAGGATTGTATAATTGCTATAATTGTTAAATACCTTACCCATCTCATTTATTTGGATCTATTAGCTAGCGGTTTGATTGGTGAGGTACCATCATCATTTTCAAACCTCAAGGCACTCTCTTCCTTAAGTCTACGAGGTAACTATCTCAACGGTACGATCCCATCATCACTTTCAAACCTCAAGGAACTCTCTTACTTGGATCTACAAGGGAACTATCTCAGTGGTAAGATCCCATCGTCACTTTCGAACCTCAATTTCAATTAGGAATACACAATTCTTGAAAAATATTTTGAATCTCATAAATTGAAATTTTTTAGGACCAATACCTACGTCGTTGGGGAACCTCACCAAAGTTACTCAAATTTTCCTAGACTCTAACTACTTCACCGGCCATATTCCTTCATCACTTTCACATCTAAAGGATCTCAATCTTATTGACCTCAGCTTTAACAATTTTCAAGGTAGAACTCTTGATTTTTTTACCAGCCTCACAAAACTTGCCAAAGTTTACTTATTTTATAAGCAACTAATTTTAATTTCACAAGATCAATACCAGTATCATTTGGGAACCTCACAAAAGTTACTGATATTAAGCTCCAATATAACAACTTTACCGGCCAAATTCCATCATCACTTTCAAATCTGAAGTATCTGAACGTTATTGACCTTAGTTACAACAAATTTGAAGGTAGAACTCTTGACTTTTTTACAGACCTATAAAAACTTGCCAAAGTTTACTTATTTTATAACCAACTAATTTTAATTTCACAGGATCAATACCAGTATCATTTGAGAACCTCACAAAAGTTACTGATATTATGCTCCAATATAACAACTTTACCGGCCAAATTCCATCATCACTTTCAAATCTGAAGTATCTGAACGTTATTGACCTTAGTTACAACAAATTTGAAGGTAGAACTCTTGACTTTTTTACGGACTTATAAAAACTTGCCAAAGTTTACTTATTTTATAACTAACTAATTTTAATTTCACAGGATCAATACCAGTGTCTCTTGGGAACCTCACAAAAGTTACTAAAATTATGCTCCAATATAACAATTTCACTGGCCATATTCCATCATCACTGTCAAACCCAAAGGATCTCACTTTTATTAACTTCAGTCACAACAACTTTGGAGGTTTTGGTGGTAAAATTCCTTTTTTGACCAACCTAACAAAACTCTCCACAGTTGACTTGTCTTACAACCAACTCACTAGTCAAATGTGTGAATTCCAACCTAACAATTCACTACAATATCTTAGATTGGAAAATAACAGGCTTTATGGCTCTCTTCCAAGTTCAATCTCTAATCTTGTGAATCTTATAGAGCTTAATATTGCATCGAATGACTTGAGTGGCATTGTGGAATTTGATGAGTCCACAAATCTCGAAGAACTTGAAACCCTTGACGTTTCAAACAATAGTCGGTTTTTAGGCATCAAAAGCAACTCGAACCATACCTTCCCCTATCTTCAGACATTAAGCTTGTCTTCTTGCAACATAATTGAATTCCCAAAATTTTTAAAATCGTCAAAATATTTAGAAAACTTGGACCTATCTAGTAACAGAATCTCAAACCAAATCCCAGAATGGATGTTTGAAGTTGTGGAGAATCTACTGTTTCTTGATCTTCATGCCAATCTATTGCAAGGAAATCTTCCTATTCCACCTTCTACTATGATCGCCTTTTTTATGTCGAACAATAGATTGATTGGGGAGATCCCATCTATGATTTGCAATGCAAGTAGCCTTGAAATCTTAGATATCTCTAACAACAATTTGAGTGGTAAGATTCCACAATGTTTGGGAAACTTTGGTCATAGACTTTCAGTGATGGATTTGCGAACGAACAATTTCCATGGCACTATTCCTGATACATTTGAAAAGGATAATAGTCTAGCAACTATTGCCTTTAATGGAAATCATTTAGAAGGGAAATTACCAAAATCATTTGTCAATTGCACAAATTTGGAAGTTCTTGACCTCGGAAATAATAAGATCAATGATTCATTCCCCTATTGGTTGGAAGCCCTTTCGAAGTTACGGTTACTTGTCTTGAGTAATAATAAACTTCATGGTCCTATAAGAAATCGTAAAAATAAGGTGGTGTTTTTCTCTAAATTACAAATTCTCGATCTCTCTCACAATGAGTTTACTGGTCTTTTACCGAGAATTTATTTTGAAAATTTGGAAGCCATGATGATTTGCAATGAAAATGCAAAAGAACCACAATATTTGGCAGCATATTATGGTACACATACGCATAAGCGTAGTGACTATGATAGAGTTGAAATACCCAAAGGTTTTTATCAAGATTCAATAGAGGTGACTGTGAAAGGGTCAAAGAGAGAACTACCGAGAGTCCTAACCATCTTCACAATGATTGATTTATCAAGCAACCAATTCCAAGGAGAGATTCCAGATGCACTTGGAAGGCTTAAATTTCTCCGATTGCTCAACCTTTCCCATAACAGCCTAACTGGCCATATCCCATCAACTTTGGGAAATTTATTAGCACTTGAAGCATTGGATCTCTCTTCAAATAAACTCACTGGTGAAATTCCTATGCAATTGACACTTCTAACATTTTTGGCCATGTTAAACCTTTCACAAAACTACCTTATTGGACCCATACCTCAAGGCAAACAATTCAATACATTTGGTAATGAATCATATGATGGGAACTTAGGATTGTGCGGATCTCCATTGTCAATTAAATGTAGTACTAATGAGCCACCACCAACAATATTCCTTGAAGACAATGATTCAATGTTTGCAGAAGGATTTGGTTGGAAGACCGTGTTGATTGGCTATGGATGTGGATTTGTGTTTGGATTAGTTGTGGGATATGTTGTGTTTAAAACAAGAAAACCCCAATGGATTTTAAGGTTGATTGAAGGAGAACGAGAGGGAAGGGTGACAGGGCGTATCAACCAAAGACCCAAGCGAAGAAGACGTTAATGCCACATGGATTAATACTGTGCTATGGATTAATGTGTGCTCTTAGGTGAGTGTGACAAACTTCTCTTTGCATTAATATTGTGCAGTGGATTTATATTAAGTTATATTAGAAGTAGCATTAACATTTGTAGTTTCCTATATATTCAATAATTTTTCTCTGTTTACTTGCAAGGTACTGTTGGAAGTGATGAAGGACCCTATTATCTACTATGAGTTGAAGAAGATTACGTGCTTTGACTTACAACTGTTCATTAGAATGTTGGGTATTAAGGAGTTGATCATGCTTATATGAATTATGGTGTTGTTTTCCTATTCATCTAATAATAATGCTCAGATTTCACGTATGTATTTGAGGTTGAGGGTATTCTTTGTGTTTGTTTTAAAATTGTATCATGTCTTGGACTTAGTTTTGAGGCTAGTGTTGTGCTCAGTTGGCTTGTACTTATTGGAGGTTATTTCGTGTGTTCATTTGTGTTTGTTTTGATATTATGTGGCGCATTGGACTTAGTTTTGAGGGTGGTCTTGTGCTTAGTTAGATTACTAATATATTGTTATGAAAAAAATAAATCTAAAATGAAATATTTCTAATTGTAAATTATAAAACACAAGAATTTTGATTTTGAAAAGGGAAATTTTCATTATGTGGGTTTATTTTCCGTAAGTAATTTTTAAAATGGGAAGAGGGATTAATGGTGCCAATCATAGGAATTATTAATTTTTTAGTAACTTGGACACTTATTTTTTGGACTTTTTTTTTTTGTGTGATCATGTGTTAACCGTTGAAGGAGTGATCTTACTAGAATCTACTTTTTTAGAAATCAAGCTTGGCACTGGACAATGACATAAAGAAGACCAATGGTATTAGTGAATCTTCAACCTAGAAGAAAAACCAATCCAAAATCTAAGAAGCGAAGCATGTGTGTTAAGTGGGATTTTGATTTAGGTTAAGGGGTGTCGATAGAGTATTTTATCTGCTCTCAATTTTATTGTAAAATTTTGAATAGGACATAGGAAATTACATGTTTGCCGCCAAGGCCAGTGGAATGACAGGTATTAAATTAATTTGTCTCTATTGAATGTAGGATCCACCAATTTCATGAATTAGGCAGTGGGATTGACTAATAGTCAAACAGGCTCAAAATTCTACCAACACACCTTATCACACCCAAATACACCTTCCAAAGCGCTTTGACCAAATTTGAACATGTTTGACAGAGAATTTACCAAAAATCCAATTGTCTGATCGTGACAAGTTCAAGCTCATGTATAAGGTAATTGAATTCTCTTTAAATTTGTTGCTCGTGGGTCAAGTTCAGACTTAAATCAAGCAAGATATCATGAAAATAATGAAAAATTGGAAACAACAAAAAGGAAGTCATTTTAATGAAAAAGTGTCCTAGAGCTTATTTGCAACCAAATTGCGGTTAACACTTTGTTTGGTCGCAATTGAGAGAAGAGAAAGGAAAAGAAATAAGTGAAAGGAAAAGAAGAGAGGAAAAAAGGAAAAGAAAAAACTTCCCTAGTATATTTTCAGGAAAAGAAGCAATCCTTTGTTTGACTTCCAGATGAAAAAAAAAATTATTATTATTATTATTTTTACCCTTATGCCCACATAAATTAGGGAGAGAAATATATAAGACAAGGACAAAAGAGAAAATTCAAGCTGTAAGAAGTAAAAAAGGTAGGCTCCACTTTTTATTTGAGTTTCCCTGCCTCCTTTTCGGCCCAAATTGACCGGATTGCAAACTGTGGGCCCGGAGGATTTGTTTTCTATACATTTCTTTTCTTCTCTATAATCCAAATACAAAAAATCCCTTCCCTTCCATAGCTGGTGAAATTATTATGTCCAGAATCTACTTTTTGTAAAACGCTTATGTATAAAAACTCAATTTATTTGTCTTCGGTGCTTCTTTTTTTCTTGTAATTTTTTATGAACTTTTTTCTTTCTTCTTCTTTTTTATTTTTTTATTTATTATTATTTTTTTTTTTTTATAGATTTGCCCTCCTTATATATTTCTATCAAGCTTTTCAAGGGAGGATTTTGTATGTTGACCTAGTTGTTGAGATATCTGATACACAAAAATATGTGCATGAAAGATGAAATGTACTAGTTGTTTAATTTTTTGTTAAATATACTAGTCGCTAGATTTCGCAATGCTCGGAATAATTCAATATAAAAGGTCCTTAAATATACTAATCATTTCATTTCTTCTTAAATATACTAGTCTCAAATATTTTATTTTCTCCAACTAAACGTCCTTGTAGGCTTGTACAGCTATTTACAATATTTTTTCACCTTTGGAAATATCTCCTCATAAAAGACAAGCAATTGATAGAAGTAAACCATTGGTATCACATTCCACCCTTGGGGTTGTTCTTCAACCTTCTCTCCCAACATGAAAATTTCTCCACATCACACTATTGCCTTAGTAAATCAAGAGGGTGTTATTTGGCGCTTTATTGGTTTTTATTGGCATCTAAAAACTTTGAAGAGAAGATCTGTTCTTTTGCAGTTGCTTGGATTCTTGAAGACAATAAACTTATTTGTGATAGTTTTGAATTTTCTTTTTTCTCTTTCATTTACGATATAATCATGTTGCTCTAGCCTTAGCTAGTGTTGCAAAAGAGAATAAGGAGATCATTGTTTGATTAGAAGAATGTCCATTGTTTCTCTTTCCCATTTTATAACATAATTTTGAATAAATAGAGTCTACTATCGTTTCCTCTCAAAAAATAATAATCTACAATACAAAAATACAAAAATACCAAAAAAAAAAAAATCTCAAGAGGTTAAAAGGTAAGGTAGGAAAAATATCCATTTCTAAATAACATTTATTGCTAAAATTGGTAATTATTCTCTAGAAAAAAAAAAAATCTTTCTCAAAATAAAAATTGTCTTCTCTCTAATATCCAAAACATAGAAAATGCATAAAAAAATTTAATAAAAGAAAAAAAAGGGGAAAAATCATAGCAAAATCCAACATTTCTATTAATAATATTTAAAACACAAAATGTATCTCAAAATTTTATAAATTCAAGAAAAAAAAACTTTCAAAAATCTAAATCCAACCAAATTAAGTACAATTCAAAAAAAAAAAATTGTTTTCTTTTGTCATAATAATATGGCTGTTTGGTCTTAATATTCAAATATGGTTACACAATATATAAATCCTATTGTTTGTATTAATAAATTAATTAATTAGTTGGTATGGTCATTGAAATACATATTCAAATATTGTGTGAAGCTCAAATACTAAATTATGCCTATTAATCAATTATGTAAATCTGAATAGCACATGTTAATCACCGCATAATAATATTCACCACATGAAAAGCAATAATAATAAGGTAAATAACAAAAGCATATGGTGATTTAGTGGAAAATCTATGGATGCATCCAAAGGAAAACCAAATAAATAAATAAAAATAAAAACACTTTGGAATCCTAAATCCCCAAAAAAATTTCACTAATAGAACTGAAATTTGCATATAAACCCTAATTCCTAGACCATACCCCGTATAGAAAACTTACTAACAGAACCCAAAGGTCACCTTCAAGCTGCTTATACTCTTCTAGTCTAGATTTCTTCCACAAACCACATCCGTGACTCCAAAGAACACCTTGAAGGTTTGATCTCCACAACAAACATATACAAGGATTGCTCTGTAGCATCGGCATTGGTCACCAAACTGAAACTCCATCTTTAGATTCACTTTTAGTACAAGCAGGTTAATAAAACTAGGTTTAGGGTTTTTCTTTTGTAACTCACGACACAATTCTTCTAAACCTCTTCATAGCTCCCTTTAAGTTAACCAAAGAGAGATAGGAGTCTAAAATGGTCAATATCAGGTGATATGACCACACCCGAATAAGGAAAAATCCAAGTGACAACAATCAGATGAGGAAGGTCAGACAGAATGTTAGGATTAGGATGCACATTTTAGAAAAGATCAAATCAAACATATAAGGCGACACAAATTGATAGAAACATCGGTTAATAAAGCGTATACAAGTAAGCAAGAGACACTATAACGGTGTTGATGTGGGAGATGGGGGACAAGATATTACCTATAATTCTGTTAAAAATACGCAATCCATCAGTTAAGCCTGCCACCCAATGAAAAATGTGACCCACAAATTGAGTAAGCATTAGAGAAGTGAATAATTAGGCCTCTTAAAGGAAGGGAAAGGGGCATTCTCAACCCTAGCTAGGTATCCCTAAAGTATCAGACACAACATGAAGATAATTTGATAGTTGTTACCCTGAATGTAGACCCAAAATGAACTGTTTTCAGTATCACAGTTAAAGTTGTTAGCATAGAATTCAAAAATGATATGGGTTGGTGGCTGCGGAAATACAGAGCAAAAGGAAAGCGAAAGTCTAGATGTAAAAATGTGGGAAACACAATTAGACTCCAGCTCATTCAGACAAATGTGCTGCTCTAAAACCAAAAAAATGAGGGGAAGTTTGGACTTCGTAATAGTCCCAACACGACTCTATATCCCTAAAGTGACGTCTATCCAAAGGAGGGGAAGATCAAGTGGATTAACGAGATCTTCTAGGTGGCATGGTGAAAACCTGAGACCCATGCAACACAAAGGTACAAGAAAATGAATATGGTGATGTGATATGAAAACTCAATGCAAAATACACCTAAAACGTAAGTCTAAGCATGGAATATTCAATGAAACGGCCTAGTCTACCTGAATGGAAGCACATGAAAAGCGTAAAGTGGTTGAAAAACCAACATTGCATCTTTCAGGCATTTTATCGAACAATTAAAGTGTGCAATTAAATCTCCTACTGTCAAGAACAGATGGTATTTTGATTCTGTCAAATTTTTACACCCAAATGCAATAGGTAGGACTAACTTCCCTTTCACAATCCAAACATTGATATTAAAATCTCCTAACCCAAGTTTACAGCTAATGCCAAATCAATCATTACGCATGCATGAGCTTGGAAACCGTTGATGATGATAAAGGGAGAGGGTGATGGACGGCTGAGATTATTTCCGATTCGCCTCGTACAACTTGTGCCCATGACCCAACGGGTTTGTGCCATCAAGAGTGGGTTGGGAAAAAGAGGGAGGAAAGATAAAAAGGAATAATTAATGAATTAATTAATTAAAAAATAGAATCAGGAAAAGAAATTAAAAAATAATTTAATATATTAATAAAAAATGCTGACCTGGATTTAGAATTACTCAAAACAACGTAGTTTGGTGGTTTTGGGCTGAGGTGATTGTTAAAGGTCAACTCAATTTCGAACGGAGCAAAAAAATTTAGATTGGGGGAAAGTTGTGATAATACAAAGTTGTGATAACACACACGCATACATACACATATATACATATACAAATTAATTTTTTAAGAGAATTTTTTTTCCCTCTCCCTTATGTATGTGTGTTTGTTTCTTAAAAAAAATTATTTTCCAAATTTTAATGAGTATATAAAAGTCGTGTACTTCTTATATTAGACATGTACAAAAATAAATAGTAAAAAAATAATTTAGCATCTCATATTAAAATTATGCTTAGTGATGATCTTTCATATAATAAAATTCATTTTTCAACATCTCCATAATGAAATTTTGTAGATTTTCATTTTAATATAAATTACTAAATTGTCTACCTAAGTGAATAAAAAAGTTTCAATGGAATTAATAAAGTTTTCAAGTTCAAGAATAATGCAAAACTTTAACATAACCTACATCATAATTTACAGTAAAAAATGAAGGTGAGAAAATATATATATATCTTGTCTCTATAACTACTAGACCAGTTGGTCTTTTTTTCTAATTTGTATTTTAAGCGTGTAACAAATTAAACCCTATAGTTTAAAAGTAACAAATTAAACTTTATAGTTTCAAAATTAATAAATTAAATTCATTTCAAGAAGTAATGAATTTAACCCTCAACTTATATTAAATCTCAAACACAGTAGGTCAAAGTTTAATTTGTTACTCTTGAAACTACATAGTTTAATTTGTTAAATCTCTTAAATTATATGATTTTAAATATAATTTCTCTTTCTTTTAAGAGCACTGTTGAAATGACTTAAAATGTGGGTGGCCAACTTCAATTGTTACAAGTTACAATTTTTTTTTTAAATGTAAATAATATACATACTATAAAGGAATTTCTTAAAAAGAAAATTTTTGGGGAGGGGGGGCATGTGTGTGGCTCTACTATTGATTATGAATGAATGGAGCAAATCTAAATAATAAGTAAAATTAAGGAAGTGTATCAAAATTTTGAAACTTTACTTTGGGGACATAATTAAAATTACCCCAAACCATAAGAATGTAATTTCACTAATTTGTAATTTCCTGAAATTTTTTATTGATTAGAAAAAATTATTTGGAATGTGGGAGAAAAAAGAAAAGTTGTGAACTCAAGTCCCACTAGTTGAATGTTGAAGCTTGAATTTGTCATTATTAAGACATATGTTGAGACTTTTGATGACTTTATCTTTATTGTTTAATGAAGTTGCAATAGTGCTTAATTGAATCTCAAATAGGATCTTTTAACAAATTTGTTTTTACAATATAAAAAATACATTAGAAAATTTAGATGAAAATTTCACAAATAAAAAGAAATTATAAAAAAATAGATAATGAAATAAATAACATAAGAGAAAGATAATAATTCAATAAATATATTAATGTCTAAATATGTAATAAAATTACTGATTATATAAAAATAAATTGATCTTTTCAAAATGAACATTTCACTTAAAACATTTATTAACAATACTTCTTAACATTGTTTCTGCTTAAAGGGGTTTTTCAAAGAATTAAAATTGATATAATTTTACTTAAGATAAATTATGTCATTAGAAGATTAAGTGATTAATCATATTATCTATTGAAAATAAAAATTAAATTCAAAAACTTAATTAGTAAATTTTTATATAATATTTTGAATATAAAAATATATAAATTTAGAAAATAAAATAAATATTATTTAATTATTTATATATATAAAAAATGCTTAACCTAGAATTGATTTTTAAATCTCAAATTGAATTAGTGTGGGAGTAACTTTTCTAATCATAGATACTGTAAGGGCGCGATTTGGATCCTAAGCCCAAGAAGTAACAGGATTAGAGCCCAAAAAGTCCAACACAATGAATTTGTAGAGAGTGAGCTAAAAACTAGGTTTCAATGAATTGAACAACACTCACAGTGGATTAAAGATAGTAAGAAAGCAAAGAAAAACAAGCATTATGCAAAGAAATCCTTCCTCGGCAAAATCTAAGGAGAGTAGTTCTTGAATATATTTCTTCAGACTTGGTTACAATTTTAGTTTTTGTTGCTATAGTATTTTCTCCACCGATTTTCAAATCCCTTTCTCCTGGAGGATTTCTTACATTATATAGCCTCTTTCCGCTGATCTTAGCTCTATATTTGTTGATCATGTAGGCCACTACTCGAGTGCTTGTCCTATCAGACGTTTCCCTAAATCTTCTGGGAGTTGTAGTTACCAAAACAGCACTGTTCAGGGGTTTTCTCCACATAAATGTGACTAGAGGGTTTGGTGGGGTCCAATAAATGTGGTGGCAGCTACCATCTCCTCAGACATGCCAGGACTAACCCCTTCTCTGAAGTCCTTCCTCTACAGTGCAACCTCCTCTGGTAATGTGCCATCGACGTGGCCAAGGCTCGCCTCCCTGGCCTTGCCATCCAAGGGTATGGTCTTCTTGGAATTGCCTGAGTCTCCTTGGCATCAAACATGACACATGGCACTGTTATCTTATTAAGTTTCTGCATCCCACAGATACTATAGTGTTTTATTTTGTTTTGTTTCTCACTTAAAAATACAATCAATATGCTTGGAACTTGGAAGGCAGTAATATTTTTGCTTAAATATACTCGAGTGGGTATTTAGCGATTTTTAAAGGTGTGGAAGGCATTTCGAATTTTAATGAAATGGGTAAACTTGCCTCCAGGCCCTCCACTCTTACTTACAAAAATGATTTTTATGGAAAATAAGGTGTTATCGATATATAGTCAGTCTTTCCATGATTTACTATTATCATCAACTTAAACTCCATCGATAAATGGGGATTGACCAACCTAAATATTCTGAAACCAAGATAGAATAAAAAGTCTTTTGGGTTCAAAAAATTATGGCACACCAACCATAGAAATTTCCAACAGTAATAATCTTTACGCTAATTTCTTCTCAAAGATTATTGAATAAGAAGGCTTATAAACAAGTTTCAGAGTCAAGTTTGAAATTTGCTTATAAGAATGTAATGTGCAATTTCTTGAAATTTTAGATTAGAATGAATTATTTGGAATGTGTTAGAAAAAGGAAAAGTTGTGAACTCAAGTCCCACAAGTTGAATGTTGAGACTTTTTGTGATTTTATTGTTTAATGAAGTTGCAATAGTGCTTAATAAATTTGCTTTTATAATATGAAAATATATTATAAAATTTAGATGAAAATTTCACAAATAAAAAGGAAATTAAAAAAAAAAAGTTAGATAATGAAATAAATAACATAAGAGAAAGATAATAATTCAATAAATATGGTGATGGTATAAATATATAATACATTTTGATTATATAAAAATTGTTTTATCTTTTCAAAATGAACATTTCACTTAAAACATTTACTAACAATACTTGTTACCATTTTTTGGGATTTTTTAAATTAAAACTGATAAAATCTTATTTAAGATAAATTATGGCTAGATTAAGTGATTAATCATATTATCAATTGAAAATACATTTATCAGCTCATCATCTGTTTGCTTGTTCACACTTAGGCTAGGCACACACTAATTTGAAACATGGACTATGATGATATAGTTTATGATGAAGGATATAGCATGAAAGATATAGATGAAAATTGGTCTAATAGTGATATGGATTATGAAACTGATTTTGATTCTAACAGTGAAATTGATGATTATAATTATAATAGTAACACAAATAATAGGAGTCTTTCATTAATAGGACAATCTATTAGGGGATTAATTCTGTCTATAGAGAGATTAAATCTGTCATTAATCAAGAAATTACCACAATTAATATTTTCTTTAATGATTAATAAAGGAGAGTCTATCAAAGCTTCTTTTATTAAAATATCTGTTATATGAATATTTAAAAATGCTATAAAGGTTGTACATTTGTCATTTAGTACTTCTATCAATCTATCAGTATGTCTGTCATTATAAGAAGTAATAATTGTTTTATCTATATTTTGTGTGGGGGCAATAGTCTCAAATTAGCCTTATGAGATAACCATATATCACCTGTCATGTCTTCTGTTCTGATAAATGCTGTAGAGACTAATAATTTAAAAAGATACATCCATCTGTCATAAGAACTTGTTATAGCTTTATGAGTTAATATATTCTGTTGGATTTCAGGGGGTAAGGTTCTAATAGCAAGTCTCGTTTTTTGCTGAATCTTAGGATGGAGCTTTGAAAAGCTTGTTCCCATAAGATAGCTTTTTAGAGACTGTGATTCTGTCATTGTGGAGCTTGAATCTCCATCCTCCTTGCTAGGGAGTTGACAACCGAGTGCTTCAATAACTGCACCAGTGTTAACAAGATGTAATTCCAAAGCCTGAAGGGTCATTTGGAATTAGGGTTTCTGTCTGAGGGTAAAGGCTGCCTGTAAATTATCAAGAAGTAGTTTAATATGAAAAGGAAAGTCTGTAAATTCTCCGTCTTGAAACATAAAATCACTGTCGGGCACTTTTTGCAGAATTACACTTTTATCACCAATCTTGTAACCCTTTACAGATTTTACTTTGTAATCTTGTAACTCTTCAGACAGTGTTTATTTTCAAAGCTTGTAAGAAAGACAGTTTGTTTTCAAGTTTAATCAAAGACAGAAGTATTTTCAAGTAAGATTTTATTTGTTTTAGTTTTCATATTCCATACTCTGTTTTAATCTATTTTGACTATATCTATTTTGCTATTTTCTTCTTTATCAACTATTTTATCATTGTTTATGCTTCTATATTACTGCTGTGCTCTCTCCTGGGTAGTCAATGGCTCTGATACCATTGACTACCCAGGAGAGAGCACAGCAGTAATATAGAAGCATAAACAATGATAAAATAGTTGATAAAGAAGAAAATAGCAAAATAGATATAGTCAAAATAAATTAAAACAGAGTATGGAATATAAAACTGAAACAAATAAAATCTTACTTGAAAATACTTCTGTCTTTGATTAAACTTGAAAACAAACTGTCTTTCTTACAAGCTTTGAAAATAAGAGCTGTCTGAAGAGTTACAAGATTACAAAGTAAAATCTGTAAAAGGTTACAAGATTGTCTGTCTGGAAAGGTAAGGTTACAAGATTACAAAAAGAAAGTAAAGTACAAAAGTCTTTCGGAGAGGAAAAGGAAAGCTAAAAGTCTTTTTGAGGATTGGACCTTGGAATTGAAATGGAAACTTGGACCTTAAAATAAGTCTTTTTCAAGATAAAATTCGATTTTTAGGCCATAATATTTATAAGGGAACTTTAAGCCCTATTGACAGAGCTATTTAATTTGCAGATAAATTCCCAGATGAGATAAAAGATAAAAATCAATTACAGAGATTTCTTGGCAGTTTAAATTATGTTTCAGATTATTTTCAAGGATTAAGAAAAATATGCAGACCCTTGATGGTAGGTGTATGAGTTTTATTTCTTTACAATTAAGAAGTTACTAGGAACTTATATTACTACATAGCCACTACTTGCTCCTTATTAGCGTTGGTCAGCCTAGAGACTCGTTGGCAAACCATAGTTTCGCGTTGGTCAGCCCCTTTGTTGTAGCCGACGGACAGGCGTTGTTTGGGTGGTCCCGCAATGGAGTTTCCCGAGGAGGTGGTCCCGATAGCAAGGATACCAGTGGCTAGTAATAGTTCCGCCAGTAATTATTAATTGTTTAGAGATAAAATGAATATGTTTAGTCGCTCATTATCTGTTGCTAAGACACACTTAGGTCAGACACACACTAATCTGAACATGGAAAGTGATAAGATTCTGAAGAATTTAGCATGAGAGATACAGACAGAAATTTATTAGAATGGAATAAATGGAATATACCAACTGAAAGCACTGATAAAATCTACAGACAGACTACTTTTTCTAAATTATCTTTCTTGACAGATTATACCATAAAAACTATTGAAAGAACTTACTCTTTATTTAATGAATATGAAACAATTCAGTTATTCTCAATAGATTCAATTGACAGACATAGACAAAAATATGCATTCTTACATGTTGGTTTGGTTCAAGTAGCTGTTAAACCATTAACAAGAGAAGCTTTAAATGCAAGTGTTTTACTTTGCTTAAGAGATGACAAACATTTAAGATTTGATGACTCACTTCTTGGAATGATGGAAACAAGTCTACATAAAGGACCAGTATATTTTAATTGTTATCCTAACTTTGCTTTAAGCCTATCTGACAGAAATATTATGGATGCTTTAACTTTAAATGTAAAAACAAATGGTTATTACATGAAAGAAGGCTCAGAACCTTTAGCTATTATTTATAGGATTTATTATAAACTAATGAAAACCACTTTAGACCCTCAATCCATAGTTAATCCTTCCCCTAAAGGACAGACTCTCCTTATGCAAGCCTCAACCCGGAATACTAGATTACGGGTACCTCAACAAATACAGTGGAAAGATATAACCCTTCCTGAAAGATGGCAACTTGAAGCTATTGCCCCCACACCAAAAATAGAAAACACTGAACCAGACTTCATAGCCCAAAATACAGATGGTACAGTTATTATTTCTTTTAATAATAATGACAGACATACTGATAGTCTCATAAGACCTAGTAGTTCTACAGGCAAAAAGACCCCAATGATGTTTACCCCTAGAAGCTCCTTTTCCTCTACGACACCTTTCTCTGATTCCAGACCTTTACCTCCCCAGAATCTTCCTCCAGTTATACACCTTCCCCCTATAAATACTAAGAAAACCCTTATTCAAACAGAGCCAGCTTATTATCTGACAGATACCACACAACCTACCCCTAATGTTCACCAACCTCTTTATCAGCCCCAACCTTAACCTGATTCTCCTACCCACACAGATATATTAGGATTTACAGGTGATAGAAAAATTAATGTTTTATCTAAAGAATTTGTTTTAGATAAAGAACTACTAAAATATGATTATTTAAAACCTGAAAATAATGACAGAAAGAACCAATTTTTTGAAGAATATAATGAACATGAAAGAAACAATTTAAGAACTAAGTATTTTGAAATGATGACAGACTTACAGACACACTTTAGTTTCTTTGACTTTTTGGACTATCATAACAAAAAGATAAGTGTAATAGAGAAAATATTATCATGGACAAAGACAGAAAATCATGAGAAAGTGTATCAGACTTATCCACCATTTGAATCAACTATATTGAGTCAAAATAGTGGAGTCCAAGTTTTGGCTACACCTATTAAAAGACCCAGTCTAAGTGATGATAATAAGAATCTAGACAGTATAATTCAACAGAACAATTACACCAATACTTATCTAAAAACTATTGGTCAAAAGTTACAAGATATAGAAGATAGACTAATACCCCCTTCTACTTCCATAAAAAAAGAAAACACGTCTAATACCCCTTTATTTATCCCTCATGAGATACCTCCTCACCTTAGAGCACCTTTAAAGAAACCCATGACAGAGAAAACTGATAATTTACTTAATGAAATAAATAAAAAATTAGACTTAATGAAATTAGAATCATCAAAGGATATGGAGCCATTAAAAAATAAGAATATTATAACATTAAATACAAAAGGAAGAACTGACTCTTTAGAGGATGAAGAATCAGAAGACAATCAATTGACAGATTTAAATAATTTGGAATCACAATTTACAGATAAATTACGAATTAATAAATTAATTTTAGCATCTTCATCACAAGATCGTAAAAAGGGAAGAATTGACGACTTATACCCCAGAAAGAATTGGTATCCTAAACCTACTCCCCATGATTTACAATTTGAAGAAAGACATACTTATGTTAATTCGTCTTATTCGCCAGATTTAATTTATGAATGGAATATTGATGGAATGTCAGATATGAAATAATAAACCTTTTACATGAGATGACTTTGCTCGCTAATGTTTATAAAAATCATGGAAAATAGAATCATCAGATAGCTCATTTAATAGTCACTGGTTTTACTGGCCAGTTGAAAGGCTGGTGGGATCATTATTTAAATAATGATGACAGAAATGGAATATTGACAGCTGTTAAAAGAGAAACAGATGGAAGTGTTATAATGACAGACAGACAGCCTTCACAAGATGCAGTTAATACTTTAATTTTTACTATAACTAAACATTTTGTTGGTGATCCCAATCAATATAAAGAAAGAGCTTCAGATGTTTTAATTAATTTAAGATGTCCACAACTTTCAGATTTTAGATGGTATAAAGATGTTTTTATTTCAAAAGTTTTAAGTAGGAATGATTGCCAACAGTCCTACTGGAAAGAAAAATTCATTGCTGGTTTACCCTATTTCTTTGCTCAGAAAGTTAGACTTGATATAGTTAATAATGACGGAACTATAGACTATCCTAGCCTAACATATGGAGACATAATATCTTCAATTAATAAAACAGGTTTATGGCTATGTAATGACTTAAGGCTAAAAAACCAAATAGAAAAAGAAAAAAGATTTTCTAAAAAAGAGCTAGGAACTTTTTGTGAGCAATATGGTTTTGATCCATTGATTGCTCCCTCTAGGAAAAGAAGAAAAGAAAAGAAAGATGACAGAAGTGATAGATATAAGAACAATAATAGAAGATATTATAAAAGTAAGTCTAAAGACAAGAAAGAAGAATCCAAAAGAAAGAAACATGATAGACGTAGGGAAAGTGACATTATTTGCTTCAAATGTGGGAAAAAGGGACACACTAGCAGATACTGTAACTTTCAAAGACAGATAAATAAACTTGATATATCAAAAAAATTAAAGGATAAATTAATGAGTATAATAGAACTGACAGATAGTGATGAAACAGATAATGGAATTCACCAGATAGATAATAGTAACAGCACTTCATCATCCTCTACAGACGTTTCTTCACATGATGGAAATGTTCAATTATGTAACTGTAATAATCCTGATAATTGTTATTGTAAAAGAAAATTAAAAATATGTGTCTTAACAAAACAAGAAGACATAATAATGGATTTGATAGATAAACTTCCAGATCTACAATCTAAAAAAGACTATTTATCTAAATTAAAAGAATCTTTAACTGAAACCAATAGATTTGAAATAGATCTAAAAGATTATAAGTCAACTTATAATTTTACAGAAATTACTGATAGATTTAAACCCAATAAACCTATAACTATGACAGACCTACAAATAGAGATTAATAGCCTAAAAAATGAACTGAAAAAATTAAAATCAGAAAATTTCATATTAAAAGGCATGGTAGAACAGATAACTGCGCAGGTAATTAGCATAAAAGATAGAATTAAATATTGTAATGAACCTTTGACAGACTCCTCTCATCTTGACAGACATAATTATATTGGTGAAAGTTCTCATAAAGAAGATGATAAAGATGAATTTTTAAATATAATTGACAGAATGATATTTCAGAAATGGTACACAGAGATAACTTTAGTAGTTCATAAAGAATTTTCATTAATAGTTGTTGCCCTTGTTGATTCAGGTGCTGATATGAATTGCATACAAGAAGGATTAATACCCTCTAAGTTTTATGAATCAACAACAGACAGATTAACTTAGGCTAATGGTGATAGACTTAAAATAAGTAATAAATTAACTAAGGCATACATATATAATAATGGAATCAAGTTTAGAACACCTTTCTTCTTAACAGATAAGTTGTCCTCTAAAGTTATATTAGGAAATCCTTTTTTGGCTTTAATCTACCCTTTCTTCACGACAGATAATGGAATATGTATTAATATTTTAAAGACAGAAGTTTTCTTTAAGTTCCTCCTACCCCCATTCCCCAAAGATATACACTTATTGAAAGAAATTTCCATCTCAAAAGATAAAAACGATGATGAGATTCCTACAATGGTAGACTTAGTGATAGATGATGATGAGATTCCTACAATGGTAGATAATACTATTCTACCCAATAGCAGTAGTACTTAAGTATATATATACTTAAGTATGTATATATATGTATATATATAATAATAATAATAAATAAATAAATAAATAAATTTCCTACTTTTGTTGACTATTCTAGTCTTTCTTTTGTTCCTACGTATCTTTCCATCATTTCTCCTATCCCTTTGCTAGGATTTTTGTCTTGTACTATAAGTTCATGACTTTTGGTTTATTCTTGTCCTTTCTCATCATCTATTTTACCATTTCATAATAACCTTTAATTAGTTAATTTTAAAATTAACGGTCAATTGCCTGGCAAGCAAGATAGCCATTCTAAGGCTAACATCTCAGACCAAATTCTGCCAAAAATAGAAATTTTTAATACAGATTTCAGTTAAAGCATGAAGGCGTCTCAATAGAGATAATATCCCTTCAGAATACAAGGTAAAAAATGACAGTGTATTCAAGTGGTTAGACAAAATAACAGACAAGATAGACATTGCGCCCCTGCGCTAGATTAGCTTCCAACAGATACAAACAGATGGAATCCTCCTTTATCCTCCTCTCCAAACTACAGGACTCATGTGACAGAAGGAGACAAAAAGAAGACAAGAGACAGAAAAGGAGACAAAGAAAAGACAAGAGACAGAAAAGGAGATAAAAAGAAGAATGTAGACAGACCCAAAAAGATATTTTAGCAGAATATTATTCGTACGCAGATTCTCATAGATACAAAAGTTCCTGCTCACCAGCATGCGTACCAGGACAGACTGCCAGATAGACTTTTTACTGTTCAAAAAAAAAAAAGACTGTTACTGTTCAAGATAGACTTTTACCGTTCAAGATTCTACCAACAGATTAACTTGTTACTGTTCAAGATAGACTTTTATGTTCAAGATTCTACCGACAGATTAACTTGAGTTCACTTCATTTAACTCAGGTTACTTTTAAAGACTTACCATGGTTCACTTCATCTATAAAAGGACAGACTCCGAAGACAGACGACAGGTCCAAAACTTAGGTCCAGTTTGAAGGTCCAAGTTTCCATTTCAATTCCAAGGTCCAATCCTCAGAAAGACTTTTAGCTTTCCTTTTCCTCTCCGAAAGACTTTTGTACTTTACTTTCTTTTTGTAATCTTGTAACCTTACCTTTCCAGACAGACAATCTTGTAACCCTTTACAGATTTTACTTTGTAATCTTGTAGCTCTTCAGACAGCTCTTATTTTCAAAGCTTGTAAGAAAGACAGTTTGTTTTCAAGTATAATCAAAGACAGAAGTATTTTCAAGTAAGATTTTATTTGTTTCAGTTTTCATATTCCATACTCTGTTTTAATCTATTTTGACTATATCTATTTTGCTATTTTCTTCTTTATCAACTACTTGAAAATACTTCTGTCTTTGATTATACTTGAAAACAAACTGTCTTTCTTACAAGCTTTGAAAATAAACACTGTCTGAAGAGTTACAAGATTACAAAGTAAAATCTGTAAAGGGTTACAAGATTGTCTGTCTGGAAAGGTGAGGTTACAAGATTACAAAAAGGTAAAGTAAAGTACAAAAGTCTTTCTAAGGGAGAGTAAAAAAGTCTTTCGGGGAAAGGGAAAGGAAAGCTAAAGTCTTTCTGAGGATTGGACCTTGGAAATGGACCTTAAATCTGGACCTAAAACTTGGACCTGTAATTTTGGACCTTAGTTTTGGACCTAAAACTTGGACCTATCTTCTGTCTTCGAAGTCTGTCTATTTATAGATAAAGTGAACCATGGTAAGTCTTCAAAAGTAACCTGAGTTAAGTAAAGTGGACTCAAGTTAATTTGTCAGTAGAATCTTGAACAGTAAAAGTCTATATTGAATAGTAATAGTCTGTCTGCATGTGAATAATATTCTGTCAAAATATCTTTCAAAATATCTTTCTGGATCTGTCTGTATTTGTCTGGACTGTAATGGATTTGTCTGGAAGCTATTCATGCATGTCGGTGAATAGTGATCTGTCTCCAGTGAATAGTGATCTGTCGTTGGTGAATAGTGATCTGTCGCCATTGTCTGTTGGAAGAATATTCTATCTGTATGTGCCTTCTGTCTGTCTATATGTGCCTTCTGTCCATCTGTCGATCAATCTGTATCCGTGTAGTTATCATAATCTAGCGGATCAGAGTTATCCTCATACTGCTCATGCTCGTGGAGCACTCCATAATCATTACATAGGGCACAATATGAAATCGGAAGGAAAACAGGAACATGATCCTTGGCTGTCATCAATCTGGGGTCTTTAACAATCCTTCTTTTTCCAATGATCCTTCCTGCTGAAGGTCTTGGGCCATACACAGCTGTTCTGTCGGTGTAGCCATATAAATGGAAACCTCTGTCTAATTCTTTCTGTACTTCATAAATCTTATTACTCATGAAATTAGACCATTCTTGAGCCAGAGCACCTGGATCATCAAATGGTAAATAAGTATCTCTTGTGTACCAGTTATATTCAGGGATACCACACTAATCATGGATAAGGACTAAAATATGTGCTGGCTGAGCTTCCATATAATAGCTAGTGTCCCAAACTGGAAGAGTACTCCAGATTTCCATCTTCATATAATTAAGTCCTTCAATCTGTGCTGCTGCTTCTTGGATGACTCTGGGAAATAAACTAATCTGATTTGCAGAAGTAATGGTTAATTTGCTGATAAACCCTGCTTCTAGCATTTCAGATAACCATAAGGAATCACAGATTACTGGATCTTCTGTCTTTGTGTTGATAAGTAATCCCGGGTAGGGATCAAATATGTCTCCTGTTCTTTCATAAACTCGACCTGAATTTCCAAAACTGTCATACCATTTAGCCTTATGAGATAACCATAGATCATCTGTCATGTCTTCTGTCCTGATAAATGCTGTAGAGACTAATAATTTAAAAAGATACATCCATCTGTCATAAGAACTTGTTATAGCTTTATGAGTTAATATATTCTGTTGAATTTCAGGGGGTAAGGTTCTAATAGCAAGTCTCGTTTTTTGCTGAATCTTAGGGTGGAGCTTTGAAAAGCTTGTTCCCATAAGATAGCTTTTTAGAGACTGTAGTTCTGTCTTTGTGGAGCTTGAATCTCCATCCTCCTTGCCAGGGAGTTGACAACCGAGAGCTTCAATAAATGCCCCGGTGCTAACAAGATGTAATTCCAAAGCCTGAAGGGTCATTTGGAATAGGGGTTTCTGTCTGAGGGTGAATGCTGCCAGTAAATTATCAAGAAGTAGTTTAATATGAAGAGGAAGGTCTGTAAATTCTCCGTCTTGAAACATAAGATCACTGTCAAGCACTTTTTGCCAAATTATACTTTTATTACCACATGAATACATTGCCTCTGCTAGCAACGTATCCTGAAGGGATATTGTCTCTATCGAGACGCCTTCATGCATATCCGAAATTTTTACTGAGGGCTTTCGGAAACCTTTGGGTTGCACCGCTGGTGCCTTGCCCTTGTCTGTCTGAGAGAATCTTTTACTCATGGTGGAGAGAGCACAGCAGTAATATAGAAGCATACACGATGATAAAATAGTTGATAAAGAAGAAAATAGCAAAATAGATATAGTCAAAATAAATTAAAACAGAGTATGGAATATAAAACTGAAACAAATAAAATCTTACTTGAAAATACTTCTGTCTTTGATTAAACTTGAAAATAAACTGTCTTTCTTACAAGCTTTGAAAATAAGAGCTGTCTGAAGAGCTACAAGATTACAAAGTAAAATCTGTAAAGGGTTACAAGATTGTCTGTCTGGAAAGGTAAGGTTACAAGATTGCAAAAAGAAAGTAAAGTACAAAAGTCTTTCTAAGGGTGAGTACAAAAGTCTTTTGGGGAAAGGGAAAGGAAAGCTAAAGTCTTTCTGAGGATTGGACCTTGGAATGGAAACTTAAAATTTGGACCTAAAATCTGGACCTCGATTCTGGACCTTAAACTTGGACTTGTCTTCTGTCTTTGAAGTCTGTCTATTTATAGATAAAATGAACCATGGTAAGTCTTCAAAAGTAACCTGAGTTAAGTGAAGTGAACTCAAGCTAATCTGTCGGTAGAATCTTGAACAGTAAAAGTCAAAAGTCTATCTTGAATAGTCTATCTGCATGTGAATAATATTCTGTCAAAATATCTTTCTGGATCTGTCTGTATTTTTTTGGACTGTAATGGATCTGTCTGGAAGCTATTCATGCATGTCGGTGAATACTGATCTGTCTCCAGTGAATAGTGATCTGTCGCTGGTGAATAGTGATATGTCGCCGCTGTCTGTCGGAAGAGTATTCTGTCTGTCTGTGCCTTCTGTCTTTCTGTCTATCAGTTTGTATCCGCGTAGTTATCATAATCTAGCGGATCAGTGTTATCCTCATACTGCTCATGCTCGTGGAGCACTCCATAATCATTACATAGGGCACAGTATGAAATAGGAACGAAAACAGGAACGTGATCTTTAGCTGTCATCAATCTGGGATCTTTAACAATCCTTCTTTTTCCAATGAGCCTTCCTGCTAAAGGTCTTGGGCCATACACGGCTATCTTGTCGGTGTAGCCATATAAATGAAAACCTCTATCTAATTCTTTCTGTTCTTCATAAATCTTATTACTCATGAAATTAGACCATTCTTCAGCCAAAGCACCTGGATCATCCAGTGATAAGTAAGTATCACCTGTATACCAGTTATATTCAAGGATACCACACCAATCATGGATAAGGACTAAAATGTGTGCTGGCTGAGCTTCCATATAATAGCTAGTGTCCCAAACTGGAAGAGTACTCCAGATTTCTATCTTCATATAATTAAGTCCTCCAATCTGTGCTGCTGCTTCTTGGATGACTCTGGGAAATAAACTAATCTGATTTGCAGAAGTAATGGTTAATTTTCTGATAAACCCTGCTTCTAGCATTTCAGATAACCATAAGGGATCACAGATTACTGGATCTTCTGTCTCTGTGTTGATAAGTAATCCCGGGTAGGGATCAAATCTGTCTCCTGTTCTTTCATAAACTCTGTCTGAATTTCCAAAACTGTCATACCATTTAGCCTTATGAGATAACCACATATCACCTGTCATGTCTTCTGTTTTGATAAATGCTGTAGAGACTAATACTTTAAAAAGATGCATCCATCTGTCATAAGAACTTGTTATAGCTTTATGAATTAAAATATGCTGTTGGATTTCAGGGGGTAAGGTTCTAATAGCAAGTCTCGTTTTTTGCTGAATCTTAGGGTGGAGCTTTGAAAAGCTTGTTCCCATAAGATAGCTTTTTAGAGACTGTAGTTCTGTCTTTGTGGAGCTTGAATCTCCATCCTCCTTGCCAGGGAGTTGACAACCGAGTGCTTCAATAAATGCCCCGGTGCTAACAAGATGTAATTCCAAAGCCTGAAGGGTCATTTGGAATAAGGGTTTCTGTCTGAGGGTGAATGCTGCCTGTAAATTATCAAGAAGTAGTTTAATATGAAAAGGAAGGTCTGTAAATTCTCCGTCTTGAAACATAAGATCACTGTCGGGCACTTTTTGCAAAATTACACTTTTATCACCACATGAATACATTGCCTCTGCTAGCAGTGTATCCTGAAGGGATATTGTCTCTATTCGAGACGCCTTCATGCATATCCGAAATTTTGACTGAGGGTTTTCGGAAACCTCTGGGTTGCACCGCTGGTGCCTTGCCCTTGTCTGTCTGAGAGAATCTTTTACTCATGGTAGTCTGCAATTGGGTTTTTGGGAAAAGGATTATATTTGGAACAAATATTTTCTGTCAAAACTTCTTTTGAAATTCTTTTCTGTCTTTCTGTGAAATTCTTTTGAAATATTTTATAAGAAAAGTAATAAAAGCATTTACAAAACAAACAACATTTATAAAACAAACTTTTCTTTGTACACTTTTGTGCTCTTGCTGAGTAGCAATAATATTAGAGTAGTCATGATGGGATCTGTCAAGGTAAATGAGATTCCTTAAATCTAGTATGATTCTATCCATGCATGTACTATTATATATCTCTTCGTAAAGTCTTTCATTAATAGGACAATCTATCAGGGGATTAATTCTGTCTATAGGAGATTAAATCTGTCATTATTCAAGAAATTACCACAATTAATATTTTCTTTAATGATTAATAAAGGAGAGTCTGTCAAAGATTCTTTTATTAAAATA
This sequence comes from Quercus lobata, assembly GCF_001633185.2. NCBI lineage: Eukaryota > Viridiplantae > Streptophyta > Magnoliopsida > Fagales > Fagaceae > Quercus > Quercus lobata. The sequence goes on along the minus strand of NC_044906.1, from coordinate 24,112,513 downwards.
TCTGTTATATGAATATTTAAAAATGCTATAAAGAGTGTACATTTGTCATTTAGTACTTCTATCAGTCTATCAGTATGTCTGTCATTATTATTAAAAGAAGTAATAATTGTACCATCTATATTTTGTGTGGGGGCAATAGTCTCAAATTGCCATCTGTCAGTCCATAAACTATTAATCCATACATATTGATTACAAAAGACTATATTCATATCTCCGTCTTTTATGAATTCTTCTGTAGATTGGACTTTATGTAAGAAAGCAATAGGAGAATAAGAACATATCTCTGTCTTCTTTGTCTTGTTTATCTTTCTTTTTGTCATTTTCTGTCAATTGATTAACAAGTAGCATTTCTGTCTTTAAAGATGACAAACTTCTTTCAGTCTATAGATTCCTCTATCATTATCTGTTAAAATAGTAACCTCTTTGGAAGAGTGTATTTCTTTCAGGACAAGTGGTAAAATCAATTTAAAGAATATATCTTTTTCCCATTATTAGTTTTAATTCCTTTATCTGTCACTAAAAAGGGATAAATTAAATTCATAAAAGGAGTTCCTAAAATAATTTTAGAAGGAAAGTCTTTAATTAAAACAAAGGTTGTCTCAAAATATATTCTGTCATGGCATATATAATCATTAGGTATTTTATAATTAATTATCAGTTTTGCCTGAATTAATCTTTCAGATGATTTATCATAATACTTTAAGGGTATTAATCTTTCTTGTATACAATTTATATCAGCACCTGAATCTGTCCAAGCAATTTCTGTCAAAGAAAACTGTCTAGTAATTTCTGTATACCGTATTTGGAGAATTACTCTGTCAATTAAACTTAAGAAATTCTGTCTATCAAATTTATTACTATTGTTTGAAACATTAATATCTGTAACTTCTTTATCTGTAGGAGGAACAAGGGGGTCTATCATGGAATTAGAAAATTCTTTTACAATATCATGTTTATTTATGTCTGTCGGATTTTCTTCTTTAATTTCTTTAATTTCCTTTTTTACCATTTCTTCTTCTGTCAGTAGAGCTATTGGTTTTATCTCTACACCATCTTGTATTAATTTCATTTTTAATAAATATTCTTTCTTGTCTTTTTCTTTCTTGGCTTTTTCTTTCTTTCTACAATCCGTAACATGGTGACCATATTTCCTGCACCTAATGCAAGCAATAGGTATTTCTATAGTGTCTTTTAATTTTAATAAGTATTCTTTCTTGTTTTTATAGTGATTTGGTAGATTTTCTATCAATTTCATTATTATGTCTTTTTGTTTTCTTTTTCTTTTATTAATTTTAAGTGGGTTGGTTGATTTTAACTCTTTCTTTACTTGATCCATTTCTTTTTGACTAACATTAAATATTTCCGTTAATTCTTTTATAATGTCTTTCTCAAATTCTAATTTACTAATTTGTTTAATAATTCTATTATGGCTGTCACATTGTTTTTTAGTATGTCCATATTTTTTGCATTTATGACAAATAGTATTATTAACCTGTCTGTCAGTTTTCTCATTATCTGATAATTCTGTAGTATTTAAAACTGTTATGTCTCTTAATCTGTCTGTTTCTAAAGGTAAACTTAAAAGTTCTATCTTTTTAGCCAATTCTATTAAACTGTGGTTTTCAGTTCTGTCAATTATTTTAAGTCTCTCATCAATTTCTTCTTTAAAGCTATTAGTCTTTTTGTCTTTTATTTCCATCTTTACTTTTACTACACTATCATAATTATTTTGCCTACTATTGTTGACTTTTTCTTTTTGTCTTTCATGTCTCATTTTTTCTTCTATTTCT